>NC_057728.1:28411062-28464607 GCF_004010195.1 Chiloscyllium plagiosum | reverse complement strand
TTACCATTAAGTGTATAAGTCCTGCTAAGATTTGCTTTCCCAAAATGCAGCACCTCGCATTTATCTGAATTAAACTTCCATCTGCCACTTCTCAGCCCATTGGCCCATCTGGTCCAGATCCTGTTGTAATCTGGGGTAACTCTCTACACTGTCCACCACACCTCCAATTTTGGTGTCATCTGCAAACTTACTAACTGTACTTCTTATGCTCACATCCAAATCATTTATATAAATGACAAAAAGGTTAGATATATGGTCAAAAGAAAAGGATAATGAGGGTATATAGGAACAAGATAAGTGCATTGAATGGGGTTACAGTGAATGATTAAATACCAGGTTAAATGACTTGTTTTCATCCTCTATTTTCCATGTAATTCCATGGAATGATCATTTAAAATTATTTTACAACTGGGTCCTTTCACATTCACCCAGCAGTTGCTGTTCTTTGCATCAAAATGCTTTATTCAAGAGGGTTGCTCAATTTATATCCCTTCTAATGGAAGGGCATAGACAAAGAGAGCACCATTCAATTCTACAGCCTGTCAGGGTCACACAGGTGCAAGCAGCAATATAATAAATGGCTGAATTTTTGACTAAGGAATACTTCCATTCTATGAATATTCAGTCTGTGTGCAGTATTAAGTATCTTAACTTGCACATAAGTATTAGATATTTATGCATTCAACAATTCAAAAGACTAATCTTACAACCATTCATCAATATGACTGATTGTGAGCAGGATTATGGTTGGTGCTCCTGCAAAGCTTCACTTGACAGTTGAAGATGTTCCTAATAATGAAGTCCATATCCATATTACAGCAGTGACTACACTTCAAAGTACGTCATTAGCCTCATAGCTCCTTGGGTTACCCCGAGATCATGACAGGCGCTATATAAATCTTTCATTATAATGATGTAAAGAGAAAATGTGAGAGATCAGGTTATTAGAAATTTCTAGTCCCAAATTTCAAGCATTTATTCAATTTACTGGAGCCCGATAATAGAAACATTGTGAGATTCTCAAACTCTAAGTAACTGTGAATCCTACATAATATTTGAGTGAAAAGTAGCTTCTTGTTTCCAAAGTTGCAGACAATGGTGAAAGGACATCATTCCCTGTAGAATGGAGAGGGCAGAATTACTCAGCTGGTCAGGCAGTGTCCGTGGGAAGAAAAGATGGAGGATGGAGAGATTAAATGACAAATGATTCATGTTGCAGGGCCAAAGGGAATGGAAATAGGACAAGTAAAAGTCTCTCAACATTGAGTTCAGCCTTTTTAGCAGGGAGACATTGCTTACCTGGAAAGACTTTTGGGTTTGCTGAGTACCTGTCTAAGAATGAGAATAAAAGAGTGAGAAACTGCTTGGATTGTAAGAAGAGAAGTCAATTAACTGAGCTTTATAATTGTGAACTCCAAGTGGCCCTGTGTTTTGGAAGAGAAATTGATTGGGTGAGAAGATCAATATAACACAGAGGGCTTTTGTCCGAGTTACTTTGATAGTATTTGATGAAGTAGCTTTTTTTTCCTGAAATGATTATTTCAGTCAAGGTGCACTTACAGCCATAGAGTCACAGAGATGTATAGCATGAAAACAAATCCTTTGATCCAACTCGTCCATGCCGACCAAATATCCTAACCTAATCTAATCCCATTTGCCAGCACCTGACCCATATCCCTCTAAACCTATTCAAAAACCCATCCAGATGCCTTTTAAATGTTGTAATTGTACCAGCCTCCACCACTTCCTCTGGCAGCTCATTCCATAGACACCCCACCTCTCTGTGAAAAAGTTAAGTCCCTTTTTATATGTTTCCCCTCTTGCCCTAAACCTATGCCCTCTAATTGTGGACTCCCTCACCCCAGGGAAAATACCTTGTCTATTTGTCCTATCCATGCCACCCCATGATTTTGTAAACCTCTATAAAGTCACCCTTCAGACTCCCCGATGCTCCAGGGAAAACAATAAAGGAAAGCATACCAAATGCCTTCTTCACTACCCAGAAAATTCAGCAGGAATTTAAAAAGGAGGTCCTCGAGGGTAGTAATATCTGGATTACTGACTGTGTTACGAGCTAGTGAGTGTAGGAATAGGAGGATAAAGCAGATGAATGCATGGCTGAGGAGCTGGTGCAGGGGTAAAGGGTTCACAGTTTTGGATCATTGGAATCTCTTCTGGGGTAGATGTGACCTGTACAAGAAGGATGGATTGGACCTGAATTGGAAGGGGACTAATATACTGGCAGGGAGATTTGCTAAAGCTGCTCAGGAGGATTTAAACTAGTAAGGTGGGGTGGGACCCAGGGAAATAGTGAGGAAAGAGATCAATCTGAGGCTGGTACAGTTGGGAAAGGGAGCAAGTCAAACAGTCAAGGCAGGGACAAAGAGAACAAGGTAGGACTAATAAATTAAACTGCAGTTACTTCAATGCAAGAGGGTTGAAAAGGGAAGGCAGATGAACTCAGAGCATGGTTAGGAACATGGGACTGGGATATCATAGTGATTACAGAAATGTGGCTCAGGGATGGGCAGGACTGGCAGCTTAATGTTCCAGGATATAAATGCTACAGGAAGGATAGAAAGAGGGCAAGAGAGGAGGGGGAGTGGCGTTTTTGATAAGAGATAGCATTACTGCTGTACTGAGGGAGGATATTCCTGGGAATACATCCAGGGAAGTTATTTAGGTGGAACTGAGAAATAAGAAGGGATAGCCACCTTATTAGGATTATATTATATACCCCCTAATAGTCAGCGGCAAATTGAGAAACAAATTTGTAAGGAGATTTCAGTTATCTGTAAGAATAACAGGGTAATTATGGTAGGAGATTTTAACTTTCCAAAAATAGACTGGGACTGCCATAGTGTTAAGGGTTTAGATGGAGAGGAATTTGTTAAGTGTGTACAAGAAAATTTTCTGATTCAGTATGTCGATGTATCTACTCGAGAAGGTGCAAATCTTGATCTACACTTGGGAAATAAAGCAGAGCAGGTGACTGAGGTGTCAATGGGGAGCACTTTGGGGCCAATGACCATAATTCTATTAGTTTTAAATAGTGATGGACAAGAGTAGACAGGATCTAAAAGGTAAAGTTCAAAATTGGAGGAAGCCTAATTTTGATGATTTTATGCAAGAACTTTCAAAAGCTGACTGGGAGCAGATGTTCACTGGTAAAGGGACAGCTAGAAAATGGGAAGCCTTCAAAAATGAGACAATGAGAGTCCAGAGACAGTATTTTCCTCCAGAGACAGTATATTCCTGTTAGCGTAAAAGGAAAGGCTGGTAGGTGTCAGGAATGCTGGATGACTAGAGAAATTGAGAGTTCAGTTAAGAAAAAGAAGGAAGCATATGTCAGGCATAGACAGGATCGATCGAGTGAATCCTTAGAAGAGTATAATGGCAATAGGAGTATACCTAACAGGGAAATCAGGAGGGCAAAAAGGAGACATGAGATAGCTTTCGCAAATAGGGTTAAGGAGACTCCAAAGGGATTTTACAAATACATTAAGGACAAAAGGGTAACTATGGAGAAAGTAAGATCAGCAAGACAGCCTATGTGTGGTGCCGCAGGAGATGGGGGAGATACTAAACGAATATTTTGCATCAGTGTTTACTATGGAGAAGGACATAGAAAATAGAGAATGTAGGGAAATAGATGGTAACATCTTGAAAAATGTCCATATTACATAGGAGGAGGTGCTGGATGCCTTGAAATGCATAAAAATGGATAAATCCCCAGGACTTGATCAGGTGTACCCTAGAATGCTGTGACAAGCTAGAGGAGTGATTGCTGGGCCCCTCACTGAGATATTTGTGTCACCGATAGTCACAGGTGAGGTGCCAGAAGACTGAAAGTTGGCTAACATGGTGCTACTATTTAAGAAAGACGGTAAGGAAAACCCAGGGAACTATAGACCGGTGAGTCTGATGTCAGTGGCGGGCAGGTTGGAGGGGATCCTGAGGGACAGGATTTACATGTATTTGGAAAGGCAAGGACTGATTGGGGATAGTTAGCATGGCTTTATGCGTGGGAAATCACGTCTCATGAGCTTGATTGAGTTTTTTGAAGAAGTAACAAAGAGGATTGATGAGGGCAGAGTGGTAGATATGATCTATATGGAGTTCAGTAAGGCATTCAACAAGGTTTCTCATGGGAGACTGGTTAGCAAGGTTAGATCTCATGGAATACAGGGAGAACTAGCCATTTGGATACAAAACTGGCTCAAAGTTAGAAGACAGAGGGTGGTAATGGAGGGTTACTTTTCAGACTGGAGGCCGGTGACCAGTGGAGTGCCACAAGGATCGGTGCTGGGTCCACTATCTTTCATCATTTATATAAATGATTTGGATGTGAGCATAAGAGATGAGTTGGTAAGTTTGCAGATGACACCAAAATTGGAGATGTAGTAGACAACAAAGAAGGTTGCTTCAGAGTACAATGGGATCTTAATCAGATGGGCCAATAGGCTGTGGAGTGGCAGATGGAGTTTAATTTAGATAAATGCAAGGTGCTACATTTTGGGAAAGCAAATCAGAGCAGGACCTATACACTTAATGGTAAAGTCTTGGGAAGTGTTGCTGAACAGTGAGACCTTGGAGTGCAGGTTCATAGTTCCTTTAAAATCCACTTGGCTTTACACATCCTACACTAATGTATTTGAAATTTCCTTATGACCGTAAAACATTGGTAGTTTTTAACAATATGTGACTAGTGCACTGTTCAGAGTATTGAATGCATGTCTGTTCATTACTGAGTAACTTTGTGGAATTTATTTCTTCTTGTTTAGTCTCTTAACCTTTTCAACTGAAGCAGTGATAGTGCAGTTTTTGTGACCCTAGATCTCTGCTTTGAATGCATAGTTATTAGAAAACTCAGACAGACAACATTTTATTAATTTTACTCACTTTGTAAATTCATTATTTATAACAGGATCAGATTGACATTAAATGTGCTGTTTTCCTACAGATTGAGAGAGAACCCTTCAATGAAGGACAGGAACAGGCTCTTCGATCTACCAAGCCTACATCAATTCAAATCCTTATTTAAACCCACTACTTATCGTCACTGCACAGTTTCTATCCCTCTGTTTGCCTCCTGTTCATGGGTCTATCAAGTTTAATCTTCAATGCTGTTAACAGGCCAGCATCCATCACCTCCATTGCCAGTATGTTCCAGGCATCCACCACCTTCTGTCTGAAAAATTGTCCCTGCACTTCTCACCTAATCTTTCTCTGTCTCATCTTGAATATGTGCCACCACCGTTAGTAACTTTACCAGAGACAAACATTAAAAATATTTCATGCCATTATTAAACCTATTGCAACCAATTTTTTTTATTGTACTTTTTTAAAAATAGTGAATTAAAATATGATTAAAATTATAATCTTCACTTGGCTTTTACACATGGTTTGGAAAATTAGTCTAGTTTGGATTCAAATTATTTGCAACCCCATCTGTGTTATTCTTTCATCATCTCTGGATCAAAGTTTTGGAGCAATATAACTCACAATATTGCTGGAGGATTTTCATTACTTGAACATCTCTGAGTTACATAATGTCACTGCTGTAGATATTTTCCAACCAACATGTTCAACAGAGCTCCCTCAATTGCTTAAGATCCTTCAGTAGTCATTGTGCCTTAAGTAATGACTGCAATGAGAAGTAAATTGAAATTAAAAAATATTAAAAGTCATTCTTGTGAAGCGTGTGGAACCAGGGGTGCTCCTCAACCAAGACAGATACAGACAACAAAGTGAGAATGAGATAGAGAAATCAAATGTGAATGTTCAGGGAGCCTCCACTTACACAAAGAAATGGAAATGTTCAAAACAATCACCAAATCTACATTTGGAGTTTCCAGTGTTGCAGTGACCAAACAGTGAGTGATAAATCCAAAACTAGGAAAAGACCACAAATTTCAAATTTACATAAAGACTGAGTTAGGGTGAGGGTTAGGGATTAGTTCCCTGATGATTGTGATTTTGACTGGAGCCAACCTAAAATGTGCTAAATAGATAGCAACACCGGTTAATCGATTTTGGTGGCCAATCAGATCGGCTGGGAACTCTTAAGTCATGACTTCCTTCTGCTGAGGGGCAGAAGTCCAGTCTTCAGCTTGTTTAGGCCATGGGACTATGTTTTGCTGCAGGGCAGCCTTTTTAAAAGCCAATTGGTGAATAATAGATAGAACGGATAAAGGGATAAATAAATCAATATGCCCCTCATAAAATTCAGCCCTCAGAGTATTTTGGTCACAGGACAGTGGTGTTTAGGAAGAGTTGAATGAACAATCGTGTTCCTGCTCTTCACACATAGGGAGGTACATGTTGTTAGTCATGGAGGAATAAACCAATGTATCACAGATCCAATGACCTCTTCAGAGAGTTGAGAAAGAAAAGGTGCATGATATGATCAATATTGGAACCAGGTTGGAGGTAACAGAAGTAGAAGGTAGTGTGTTAAACATGGAGCAAGGTGGGATGGAAGACAAAATTAAAAGAGTTCATATGATGGCTATGAAACAAGATGAAGGGCGGGAATTTGGAAGACTTAGAGTGCGTCATAGAGTCATACAGCATGGAAACAGGCCTATCACTCCAACTTGTCCATGCTGACCAGACATCCCAATCTGACCGAGTCCCATTTGCCAGTATTTGGCCCTCTAAACCCTTCCTATCATATATCCATTCAGATGTCTTTTAACTTTTTTAATTGCATCAACATTTAAATTTATTCTGTTATGTGCCCTCCAATAATCATTATCTTCTTCTTTTTCATATATTTATCCCTTAAAAAAATATGATGACCTCTACATTAAATATGCCCTGCAGCAAGCCAAACCATACTCCAACACAAATTGCATAGAGATATTTCTCCTCACTTTCAGAAATGATTTTAAATTGACGACTTCATTGTCTGCACAACCCAAAGATGTTACCTTTCCTCCTACTCATTTTTTCAAAGTCCCACTGCTCCAGTGTAAAGTATTTCAATATCTGATGTCCAGCTCCTTAACTCGTTTTCCATGCCCGCTAACCTTGGTGAAACAATACTTTACGTTCTCTGTCGTGTTAATGTCCTTTTCAAAATGAGGCATTCAAAACTTCACACGGTATTCTAACTGTGGGCTTATAAACTCTAACTTCTTTAAATTTATCACGACTTCTTTACTCTTGTACTATAAATCTCATCATAGGACTCAAAATGTTATTGTTCTTTTTATACCTTTGTCTACTGACATTAATATTTTCAAAGAATTAGACACACATATAAATTCCTAGCTCACTCCAACGATCTCCAGTCTGCAAGGTTCCACAACTTAAATGAACCTTTCTGTTCCCTTTTTCTCTACCTATTATATTTACCTCTCAGTTTTCCACACTGCATATTGCACCTGCTGTCTGTATTTTCGTCAAGCTGCTAAGTTTTGCTCAGATGGTCAACTTTTCCAATTCTTGTTTGTGCTGTGCCTCTGGGAGCTGGAAGCTGTTGATTTGGAGATTGCTTTGAAGCTTAAAATTAACCACAACACACTTATACACTGAAACATAAAGAATGTTCAAAATGAGTCGCATCAGATTATGGGCTGAAAAATGTCACCTCTAAATCATCTCTTTTTGCAATCCTGGTTCATAAATGTTTCCATGAATGTTAAAAATGAATTGCTAACTTAATTTTAATAACTGCCAGAATGTTGGCAAGGAGCACTTCAATTGGTAATATATTTTCAGTATGTTTTACTATGACGTCAATTAAACAATAATGAGTCATTTTGCATTTTTATAAACTAGTCCAAAAGGATATACTTCAGTGTCTACTGATGACCCTAGCAAAATATGTGCTCATCAAGAAGTCAGGTTCAACCTTATCACAAAATTAAGGAAATGGTAATTAATTTGCAGGTTGTAAATAATTCCCTGAATTACATCCTGAGTCTGAAACTCATAAAATCCTTCAAATTCTGATGCCAGTTATCATATCACATCATGCTGTTGCAAGGCAGATGAATCTTGAACACCTCTGACCTGTCTCAGTCAATGTGATGCAAAGAACAGTCAAAGGTGAATTGCAGCATGTTTTTCTACTTTCTTACATGACTTGTAATTGGAAATGTCACAATGGATACGCATGTTGATGAATGACTAAGATTAACAGAGCTACTAATACACAAATCCATCTTTAGGGAGGTCTCTTATTAAGCAATTATGCTTAGCCTCTCGATATTTCTGGTCATTGTTTAGTAAAAAAAATCAAAGGGCACCCATGCAGGTCTCTAAAATATTCTCAGTGATCATGTGCAGCTTTTGAAAATTTAGGTGGAGAATATATCTTTATTTTTAACTATTGTCTGATTTTTGCTTCGCAAGCGAATCAAAAGAGGGATTAGAATCATGTTGTGCATTTTCTGTATAGTACAGTGGCAATCAACAATGTAATCATTAAAATTCTACCAGTTTTTGCCATTTCTGCTCCCTGAGGAGGATGTATTAATGCACGATAAGACAGTTTAATAAACTGATATATCTTTTGTTTGCTTTTGATAGTTGAGGCATAGCAAACATAAGAGAGATATCACTTCAGTACTGGGACTTATTTTAGAAGCTTTAGTTCTAGAAACTTGTTTTTCTGATCCATAATGAGATGACAACCAATGAAGCTGAAAACTTTTTTTTGTAGGCAAGACATTTTTTCACACAGAATTGTTAATATGTAAGAACACTGATATTCCAGAACAGACAAAGCAATTTCTTGTATAAATATGTTTGGGATAAAATTCAATGCTGCACAAATGATCTTTCTGCCTTCCTATAGTCATATGACCTTTCTAACATGGAAACATCCATCTAGCAGCCTGTTTCAATGAAGTTAATGTACAGGTCAGGCTGTTCTTTTGAGAGTTTGTGACATGGTGGCAGAATGTGTGTTGAAAAACTGCAAAAAATAAAGCACGAACAATCAGAGGGATGTAAGAATGTTCAGACTGTAAATGCCACAACTAGCAACTGAGAAAGAACAAGGAAGCTAACTATACCCAAAACACTGGATAAGATAAAATGGTAGTAACTTCTGCAAGTGCGAATCAAAATTCATGAACTTTAGCATTTCCTCTATGTTAGTTGGCAAAACATATACCATAGAGAGTCGGAATCTTGTTGAGATAGATGTTTTGAGGTTTATTTGAATGGCTGCAATTTTACAAATTCTGAGTTATCTGATTATTTATATCTCCATACATACACATGATTGATTAACTGAAGGCAATACACTGACTCCATTGCATGGACAGTGTGAATGAAGGTGAGGTGGGTACCTTTTATATTGAAATGTCATATGTTGTGATGTCATGTAACTATCTTTCTGATCTAGAATCTATGCCACAATACAACATTCTTCCTTAACCCTCTTAACAGTGGGAACCAATTTGCAGATAAAACTGTGCAAGGATTCATATAGGTATTTTGTCTCTTAAACATTCAGGTAATGACTTGGGAGTAGGAGTCAACCAGTTCTAGTCCTTTTACATTTAGCATGACTTGTAGTTTTACTCTATGGTGCACACTAGGTATGCCTCCTGTTATTGTGAATGAATGCGCATCAGTCGCATTCTGGCATGCTATCTTCAGTATCTGAGTCGTTGTCATGTGTGATGGGTGGCTGATGATATGTAAATTGAACATGAAATGAATTCTGTTGCAGGACTTGATGCACATAAGATTGGGTGGTGAGCATGTGGGAGGGAAGAACTGTATGGATCTCTTGCCCCAAACATGAACTGCTGATAATGGTAAACCATTCGGAGTAGCATGTCGATTTAATGTAGTAGAATATCTAGATTTTCCAATGGCAAAATTACAAAATTGTTACAGATATAGAGTATTAGAAACATATAGCACAGAAACAGACCCTTTGGTCCAACCAGTCCGTGCCAAATAGAATCCCAAACTAAACTAGTCCCACTTGCCTGCTCCTGACATATATCCCTCTAAACCTTTATATTCATGTACTTATCCAAAAGCCTTTTAAACGTTGTAATTGTACCCACAACCACCACTTGGTGTGTGAAAATGTCTGCCTCTCATGTCTTTTTATAAATCTCTCTCCTCTCCCCTGAAAAATGTATCCTCCAATCTTGAAATCCTCCATCCTAACAAAAAGACAACTACCACTAACCCTCATTATTTCATAAACTTCTATAAGGTCACCTATCAAATTCTAATGGTCTGGTGAAAGAAGTTCCAACCTCTCCAGCTTTTCTTTATAACTCAAACCTTTCATTCCCAGCAACATTCTGGCAAATCTCTCTGACCCCTCTCCAGCTTAATAATGTCCCTCCTCTAACTGGGAAACTAGAACTTGACACACTGTTCCAGAAGAGGACTTACCAATGTCCTGTACAAACTCAACATGATTTCCCAACTCCTCTATTCAAAGGACTGAGCAATGAAGGCAAGCGTACCAATTGCCTTTTAACCATGCTGTCTATATGTTCCACAATCCTACCTAAGGCCCTAATGTAAGTGGCACCCTTGTTTGTTATACTAAAATGCAATACCTTGCATTTATCCAAATTGAACTCCATTTTTCAGCCCATTGAACCATTTGATCAATATCCCTTTGTAATCTTAGAAAACCTCCTCACTGTCTATCATGCCATCACTTGGAGAGAGACTTTTGAAGGTATTTTGCATCCTAAAATTCTCTGAAGAACAGAAAAAACAGACGGCAGTAATTATGAAAGCCTTGATGCATACTTTGAACCTCAAGTGAATGTAAATTATGAATGGCACATGTTCTATATTAGGGTCAAAATTGAAAAAGAGTTAATTTATCAATATGCAATAACATTAACACAGCTTGCAGTATCCTGTGACTTTGGACAAATATAGGACGATCTACCTAAAAGCAGGTTGTATTCGGCATAAGTTGATTGATCTTTTTGACCATTTTGCTTCCATCTAGGTGCATTCCTCATTCCATATTTTTTATTCCTCTTTACCTGTGGAATTCCAGTGTTTTTCCTTGAAATTGCACTTGGGCAGTATACAAGTCAAGGTGGAATAACAGCTTGGAGAAAGATCTGTCCCCTCTTTGAGGGTAAGTTGATTAAATAAAGTTCAAAGCAATTAGAAGGAACTTCAATGGAAATTATGAAGTTGTTAGACAAAGAGAGGTTCAGAGATAAGTAAATGGAGTCAGAGATTATTAAAGGTAACTAGAATTGACTTAAAAATTACTTGGTGTCTGCTTCTTTGTAGCAAATGCCTGATTTTATGATTTGCTTCAGTGCCAGCAATAAACTTGAATGGTAAATTTTGTTGGAACTGAGGAAAGGTGAACTGATAGAACTGTCATTAGAATTTAAACACACAAGTAATTTGACTTCACTATAACTGCTCCACAATCTCTGAAATATGAAATATATCTTGTTGGAATCATCATGCAACAAAAAAGCTCAGTGGAGTCTGAGTTAGCCTCTCAATATCGAAGAATGGTGTCATATTAAGGAGCTGCCACAGAGATCAATATGACTTTGTGCCATCCCCAGTTTGTCCCAAAGAATAATTTACCAATGTACTACTCAAAAGCAAGACACATCCTTTCAGGAGCAGAGAGCTAAATGAGATTCTGGTACCCTTCAAAATATTCCTCTTACAGGACAGCATTGGTAGTGGGTGTTGCCTGCTCAGTCTCCTTTCCAAGAACAGTGTGAATTGGTAAGGAATAGGATATGAATGATTAGAAAAAGTAATGACAACAATAGGCCACCTCATCATGCTATCCCATTGGTTTTCATAAGTTAGAAGTAATCACATTTTAGACTCAATGTGGGTGTAAAAATTACCACCTTTCTAATTTTTGTCAATACATTATGACTGGGTGATTACTTAGGCCCAAGTACAAAAGAGAGAACTCTGCCTCAAATTATTTTACCATCTTGCTAAATATTAACCTTTGTATGTCCTTCACCAGCTTTCTTAAAAGTTGGACATTTTAGTCCATTTTTTTAAACAGTTAACATACGTGGTTCATCATTGATCACGTTTCTCTTTCTTATCGAATTTTATTGCCGTTAAAATACCAGTGTCTGATGCTCCTTTTTTTGGGTTCTCTTGTGCTATTAGTAGCTTTGTATTCAGGGATGAAATTGGCAAGTGTAGGATATCAGCTTTGTGTGCCAAAGGGCCTTAAGCTAACATTACCCTGATATCCCAACCAGCAAATACAATGCCAGGATGCCCCACAGAGTCAAGCAATGTTCTGCTCTAAGATTGCCTTTGCACTTGTTATTTTAAAAAAGTTGGTGCCCCAAATTGGGAAGTATCAGAAAGTACTTTTATTTGGGGATGTTGTGCTGGGTTTTCCACAGAACATTGCTACAATCTCTCAAGGCCTAGGTAGTTTGTCCACCATTATAAAAGAAATAGTGTGTCTCTGGGTCTGCATTTTAACATGGACATAGATCATAGGCCATGCCTTCTGCTAGTCTGGAGCTGGACTGCTCTATGCTCCTTGACAGTGTCATGAAGTTGTCCTTGTGAGGATACATTTTGCTGTGTATGTCCATCAGCACTTTCCTTTAGCAGAGATCGTATGTGATCTGGTATACAAATTATCCTTTCTCTAATTCACAGCCAGCTGACCCATCATGTGCTGATAACCACTCCATACTTGCATCCAATGTATGTGTATGACCAATATCTCAGCTGGTGGTTGCAAGCGTCATATCAGTGGTATGACCTTTCATAAATGCTCAACTCTCTGCCTTCTTTGGGCTATCTGCTGGGAAGGCTGCACGCCTTGAGTATCTCAGGGGAAGGGGAATGTTGGTGTGTGGAAAGGGAGTGGGTGGAAAGCAAGAGGACCTTGCTAATTCTGTCAGCAGCTTGTTAACCATGCCAAATTGATGATAAGTTCAACGTCGAAAAGGAACATAACGTGAAATACTGTAGTCATCATTCATGTTCAGGTGGTGTCGTGACCAACTGACCTCATTGTAGGTGGTTGAGGAAATGTAGGCATCCTTGCTCCTGGCCAATTCTATTCTGTTGTGTTCAATTGTTTTCCACCATGTTCTTCAAGAGAGAAGTCAGAATGACATGAATGGAATTTCAGCATATTTGGATGTTGTGCCTGCCATAGCTGAATAGCTAGAGCTAATATGAAGCCAGTGAACAATTTAAACAAACTTAGATTCCTTTGTTGAGGTGTGGAGTTACCTAGATATCTGCTGCAGTACACTATTGCTTCAATTTGCAGGCAGTCCCAAGTTTGCCTACTCAAAATTTCCCCTAAAATTTTAATTAACACTCATCTCATCTCTGATTTGAGTATTCTTAACTTAGCTGATTTTCCAAAATACATAAATTGTTAACATCATTTTTTCTTTCCTCCCTGTATAAGATAAGTTATAGCACAAAGATAATAATTATTTTAGTGTAGCTTAAAGGTTATCCCATAATAGTGACTGTTTTTATTGTGATGGTAATCTGCACTATTAAAACAAATTTACATTCACTCTCTTTCTTTTGGCAGGTATAGGTTATGGAACAATACTCATTGATTTGTATCAGATTATTTATTACATCATTATTCTCACCTGGTCTATCTTCTACTTCTTCAATTCATTCTCTGCTGAACTGCCATGGACTCAATGTGGACAACAATGGAACACAGGTAACACCATAGATGGCACAGATCTTGAGAAGAATTCTGCTATTAAATTGTTTTTTACATTAATTCTTGGGATGCAGGAAGCTATTACTCAATCCTAGCTGCCTTGTCTCAAGTATAACATTTTTAATCAGTTTAGATAGGGTGAAAATCATGTATTTCATTTTCATAGAGTCATATAATACATACAGTGTGGAAACAGGCCCTTTGGCCCAACAAGTCCACACTGACCCTCCAAAGAGAAACCCACCCAGACCCATTCCCCTACCCTATTATCCTACATTTACCACTGACTAATGCTGCTAATCTACATATCCCTGAACATTGTGGGCAATTTAGCATGGCCAAATCACTTAACCTGCACATCTTTGGACTGTGGGAGGAAACCGGAGCACCCAGAAGAAAGCCACGCAGATACGGGGAGAATGTGCAAAGTCCACACAGACAGTCACCCAAGGCTAGAATCGAACCCAAGTCCTGTGAGGCAGCAGTGCTAACCACTGAACCACCGTGCCACCCTTTTGGCAGGTGTGATGGACTAAACAAGAACAAGAGGTTTCCTTGGAAAGGAAATGTAGGAATATAGGTTTAATTTGGAAAAAGATACAGAAAATTGGGCAGAATATGTTACACTTGTAAAATAATTCATTCAATACATGTAAAAGTAAAACAAACGTTTCCATGGATTCCATTTCTGAAGACATTGGTTAGAAAAGCTTTTTAGTTAAAAATCCATCCTAGCATCTCTGCTACATTGAAATCTGCAAAAAAATGGATTTAGCCAAAACAAGTCTAGAAAAAAATATAAAGCTATTACAAATATTCTGTTAAATTAAATTAATCAAGTAGAACAGACCATCACTTAAGGTCCCATGATAATAGTTTTCTTACATTTAATAAAGCATGCTGAGGAACTCAAGACAAAAGATGGAAAATTATAGGCAGATTAGCCTAACCTCGGTTGTAGGTAAAGTTCTAAAATCCATCATTACGGATGAAATTTTTAAATTTTTGGAAGTGCAGGGTTGAATTAGAACAAGTCAGCATGGACTTAGTAAGGGGAGGTCATGCCTGACAAACCTGTTAGAATTCTTTGAAGAAGTAACAAGTAGGTTAGACCAGGGAAATCCAGTGGATGTTATCTACCTAGATTTCCAAAAGGCCTTTGATAAAGTGTCTCACGGAAGGCTGCTGAGTAAAGTGAGGGCCCATGGTGTTCAAGGTGAGCTACTGGCATGAATTGAGGATTGGCTATCTGACAGAAGGCAAAGAGTTGGGATAAAAGGTTCTTTTTCAGAATAGCAGCTGGTGACAAGTGGTGTCCCACAAGGTTCAGTGTTGGGGCCACAGCTGTTCACTTTATATATAAATGATCTGGATGAAGAGACTTGGGGGCATTCTGGCGAAGTTAGGTGGACAAGCGGGTAGTTCTGTGGAGGTGGGAAGGCTATAGAAAGATTTAGACAGTTTCGGAGAATCATCCAGGAAATGGCTGATGAAATTCAGTGCGAGCAAATGTGATGTCTTGCACTTTGGAAAAAAGAATATAGGCATGGACTATGTTATAAACGGTGAGAAAGTTCATAACACCAAAGCACAAAGGGATCTTGGAGTGCTAGTACAGGTTTCTCTAAAGGTTGACTTGCAGGTTGAATCGTGGTTAAGAAAGCAACCGGAACTCTATCATCAAACACATTGACTTGGACCCGATTTACCACCCCCTGAGAAAAATAACAGGAAATAACATCAATGTAGGAAATGACATCACCACAGGAAATGACATCACCAACCCAAAGAAACCCAAACATATAAATAGAAAGCAGGAATCATCAGCAATGCTTCGTCCAGAGGCTCACTGAAGATATTACCTAGTATGGTGATGAAACGTCTGAAAATGAACCTTCCAGCTCAGCGAGCAAACCTATATCCAGAACCTCAACCTGAACTACAAATCTTCTCATAGCTCGTTAAGAAAACAAATGTAATGTCATTTAACTCAAGAGGGTTGGAATGTAAAAGCAATGATGTGCTACTGAGACTTTATAAAGCTCTAGTTAGGTCCCATTTAGAATACTGTGTCCAGTTTTGGGCCCCACCCCTCAGGAAGGACATTCTGGCACTGGAGCGTGTCGAGCAGAGATTGAATGATGGAGTGGATTCAATGGGCCAATAGGTCTTACTTCCACTCCTATGTCTTATGGTCTTATGGTCTTAAGGCATAGGACTCAAATTCAGCTTAAAGGGAAAATACAAAGTGGCATCTCAAAGTTTTGTTAACTCTTAGCAATTCAAGTAAGCATGATCAATCACAAGAACCAAACTGATCAATCATAATAAATGACAGATGGTATGTAAATTTTAGTTAATGAGAAAGAGTAGTTAATAATTTTTTTCAAAGAGAAATGACTTTAATTAAACACAATAATTAATCAATAAACCAAAGTCATAGTTTGCCTACTATAAGATACTATAAAGAGTTTGACCAGATAAAAGTTCACAAATTCATTATAAGGCACTTTTCATCAATTAAATAATTTGAGAATAACTGACTGATCTTATTTGGATAATGAACCTATACAGAGAGGTAATGAAAGGAAAGGTATGAAATTTGTAAGGTATGAAATAAGTAGATTAAGAACAGTTTAAACCCAAATACTGGAAATGGAGTTGTTGGGCTTCATCAGACAATACATAGTGTGGTAGGTATTTCTTTTTATAAACAAGAGGAATAACTTGCGACCTACATAGGGAATTTAAAGTTACATTTTACACCGAATTTTGGATACTCTAACAGTGTAACATTGAACTTTCCAATTCTATGTTAGGAGTAAGATTTTGTTTTCCATTCTTTGATAGTCTTAGAAACTTAATACACTTGTAAAAATTATTAATTTGTCTTATATAATTTTCTGAATACAATTTCACAAACCATTCACCTATGCACTCCATAAGTGTTGAGGTATACCTTTTAACAGAGTTTCCCAGAACCTATGATATCTCATGTATTTAGGTATAGGTAATTAACATTCAAAAAGTAAGCTCTTTGGAAGATGCTAATATCCTTGCTGATTTTATTTTCCTCAAGGATAACTAGTTTGACTCATTTGATATCATTGACTCAGAAATATGCCTATGAGATCTGAATAGCATAAATTTAAGTGAGAGAGATTACTAGGGGAATTTACTCAATTTGATTTAGCGTTACCATAGGGTTAAGGGCTATAGAGCACTTCATCTTTCAACAAAGGACTTTAGCAAACCAATTCTTTTCATGACCAGTAACTACATTCTGATATCAGCATTCATTTCTGTGTTGAATTAAATTGAATTAAATTGAACAAATTTCCAGATTTGCACTCAGGTTCCCCAGCTTATTGCACTAATCTTGAAGTATTCAAATTTGATCTTACACACATGCTCAACCTCATGAAATAGAGGCACAAGTCATATTGACAGTTGCATCCTATTTGATTGCTGTTATAGAGCATTCAGCTGAGTGGTACTGAGTGACACTCTCAGGCTGGTACTCTAAACCTGTCAAGGCAATGGAATGTCTGCTTCAAAGTGTCAATTGTTTGTTCAGTTGGAGCATTAGTAGAGGTGTTCCTCAGTGCCTGTGCTCATGTTCCTAATAAGAGCCATGCTTCAACTGAGCAGCTAATGCCTTTGTTCTCAAATAGCCAGTATTACACCAGATGCTTCAATTGGACGAAAGTTTTGGGTCCAGTAACTCTTCTTCAGACCCTTCTTCTGAAGGTGGGTCACTGGACTCAAAACGATAACTCTGCTTTCTCTCCGCAAATGATGCCAGATCTATTGACTTTCGCCAGACTCCTAGTATGAACTGGCATTTGGTTCTCAGCGTGGAAGACCCCTGTTTGCTGCCTTAAAAATGAATCGGGGGAAATAATAATTTCCTTCAACCTTTATGGAATGAATAGGATTCTTTATGGTGTCCAAAAGGTTAGAAGATTCAACGATTGCTAAAGTATAAAGAGGACCAAGTTTAAGCAGTAAGTGTCAATACGTTGAAAAGGCCAAACATTGGCAGAATGAAAGTGAAAGCACATTTAACAGATTTGGCTATTGCAGCAGCATTAGAGCAACAATAATGGGAAATTAATCTCAGGAAAGTCCAAAGATGATTGATAAATGTTTTAGTTGAGATACCAAATAGCTTTATGCAACCAAGTATAGAGAGATAGGGTTCTGAAAATGATACATGCTGTAAAGAATTGAAAAGAGAATGAAAATAATGATGAATCCAAATAAACTACACTGGTCATAGGTTTTCTTACTCTGAATATGCTGGTTGTGGAATCATGTAACTGATCAGTTTTAGATAATGCCTGCACTTCAATGATATGTTGACTGGATTGATTAAAATGTTATCTTGATTCACTAAGTGGTGAAGATTGATGCAAAGCTAATGACTGTGAAAGTACTTTACTTTAGGTTTGATGGTTGCAATTCTTTGAGACCATTAAAGCAGGTAATAATTCCATAAAGTAGCTAGAGTAAGCTATTTTATAAGTACTGATGTAGTCTCTGATGAGATACTTCTTCAATTGAATGAACATTCTGTGAAAAAGACTAAATAATTAAATTTGATATGAAGCTTAAAAAGGCAGCTGTGATTTCGCTATAAATAGGCCTACAGTTTATCCAGTCAGGATATTAATGAAACCTGATGTTTCTCATTAGAGCTTTAGACCAATGCTAAAGGCATCAGGTAAATTGGAGAGAGAGAAAAAAAGCATGATCTTAATGTCACATAAAAAGTTCACTTTCCATACTTGACAAGGGCTAAGATCCTGATAAAAGATGCAGTTGTGGTTAATGAAGAACATATGATGCTAATAGAAAGGTATAGTGGGGAGTGTGAAATCTCTGAAAAGAACCAGAGAACACGGTCATTTCTTTTGTCAGGTTTCATTGGAACAAATTGGTTGCCATGGATTTAAAGGGTAGGATAAAGACAAAAGTATTTTTACTCTGAATGCTGTAGATCTAATATATAGTCAGGACCGAGGGATAAGTTTTAGATAGATTTGTGGAAAAATAGGAGAGGGACCTGACATGGGACACTATTAAAGTTTCTGTGCGATGATGGATAGGCATTTGTCAATAATGATTTCAAAGAAGTGTGTGAACATATGGATATCATGATTATGAATGTTGCAGTTGATATTCTCACATGATTCCTTTCACAGAATTTCAATTAAATGCTATGAACATTTTTAACTAATCAACAGAACACAAGTTGACAATTTTCTTTTCTTCGGCAATCCATTGAAATATTTAATTCTAGATAATTGAAGGGTATTGTCGATATTTATTGGTCTCTGGTTAAAATGCAAAGCTGCTTTCTGTGCTGTGATGGTCCTTCTGCTCAACAAGTAATTGCTCGACAATTATATTTTATTCTGCATGTTTGGCTGCTTTCCATGAAAAGAAAAAGGCTTTCGTAAAAGTTGATGTCTTGATAAAAATTTGGAGGACTTTGAGATATTGCATTATATTGAGGCAGAATTTAATTCAGTAGATTTGGTTTATTTTAAAAGCAAGCCCCATGAAGGAATGGAAAGGCCTTGGAAAGATCCTGAGGGCTGTGAAGGTTCAACTGAGTGTTCAAGACTGAGATCGACTGATTACTACATATTAAAAACATTAAAGGGATGTGGAGCTGATGCAAGAAAATAGTGTTGAGTTAGAAGATTAGCCACAATCTAATTGCTGGAGCAGCCTTGAAGAACTGAATGACCTAGACATCTTCCTATTTGTTACATTTGTTTTGAAGATGTGGGTGATCTGTGCCTTTAAGAAAGTTAAAATCTGGCAGAACTACCTAACAGCACCACATGTTCTCAAAAAGATACAATGTAGCACGTGGTCCAGCAGTTAATGTGCCTGGTTGCCTGAAGACAAAAACAGATTTGAATTAGGCCAATCAGTTTAAATTAAACCCCCCAAAAACACCAAATTCCAATCAAATTTGAATTTAGTATATTGACACTCTTAAAAGCCAATGACATAATCCGATGCTTTCGGGGTATAAGACTGGGTAAAATTGAACAGTTGTGTGGAGAACTGCCATGCCACCAACATGTAGAGACTGCTCAAAAAATAGCTCTCTTAAAGATACTTTTATCAATCCATGACATGTGAAGCATAATCCCCAAGAAGAAGAAAAGAAGACATAAGAACACCCAAACAGAAGATGCGGCAGCTGGCTGGTTCTGAAAACTTGAAAGTTTGGTAAATCTTAATTGGGGGATTTTATTGGACTAGTATTGTAGAAGGGAAGGTAAAAGATAGATTAGAGCAAGAATAGCTGTTAACTAATTAAATGGACTTAAGTAAGGCATTCAACAAGGTTCCCCACGGGAGACTGTTTTTGCAAGATTAGATCTCATGGAATTCAGAGAGAACTCACCATTTGGATATAGAACTGGCTCAAACGTAGAAGACAGAGGGTGGTGGTGGGGAATTGTTTTTCAGATTGGAGGACTGTGACCAGTGGAGTGCCACAAGAATCGGTGCTGAGTCCACTGTTTTTCATTAATTATATAAATGATTTGAATGTGAACATAAGAAACATAGTTAGTAAGTTTGCTGAAGTCACCAAAATTAGAAGTTTAATGGACAGCGAAGAAGGTTCCGTCAGATTACAACGGGATTTTAACCAGACAGGCCAATGGGCTGAGAAGTGGCAGATGGAGTTTAATTCAGATAAATGCGAGGTGCTGCATTTTGGGAAAGCAAATCTTAGCAGGATTTATATACTGAATGGTAAGGTCCTGGAGTATTGCTGAACAAAGAGACCTTGGAGTGCAGATTCATAGCCCCTTGAAAGTGGAGTCACAAATAGATAGGATTGTGAAGAAGGCGTTTGGTATGCTTTCCTTTATTGGTCAGAGTATTGAGTACAGGAGTTGGGAGATCATGTTGCGGCTGTACAGGACATTGGTTAGGCCATTGTTGGAATATTGCATGCAATTCTGGTCTCCTTCCTATCGGAAAGATGTTGTGAAACTTGAAAGGGTTCAGAAAAGATTTACAAGCATGCTAACAGGGTTGGAGGATTTGAGCTACAGAGAGAGGTTGAATAGGTTAGGGCTGTTTTCCCTGGAGCATTGGAGGCTGAGGGGTGACCTTGTAGAGGTTTATAAAATCATGAGGGGCATGGATAGGATAAATGGACGAAATCTTTTCCCCGGGTTGGGGAGTCCAGAACTAGAGGGCATAGGTTTATGGTGAGAAGGGAAAGATATAAAAGACACCTAAGGGGCAACTTTTTCATGCAGAGGGTAGTACGTGTATGGAATGAGCTGCCAGAGGATGTGGTGGAGGCTAGTACAATTGCAACTTTTAAAAGGCATCTGGATGGGTATATGAATAGGAAGGGTTTAGAGGGATATGGGCTGGGTGCTGGCAGGTGCGACTAGATTGGGTTGGGATATCTGATCGACATGGATGAGTTGGACCGAAGGGTCTGTTTCCGTGCTGTATGTCTCTATGACTCTATGCCTCTATATTTTAAGAAATGAAGCTGGTAAGTTTTACTTTAAATAGTTCTTGGCTTCTCGAATTTTCACAGGTTACTACATAGGATAAATCTTTTCTGAGTTGTTCTGTGTTAGGCATGAGGGTTTATCCTGTGTCATAACACATTCTTATGTAATTGTCATAATAGTAAGAATACTTAGCAAATGTGGAAATCAACTAATTCATCAAGATTATGATTAATCAAAATTAACTGTTAAATCACAAACTCTAAATGGCTGATCGAAGATAATGTGGCATCTTGTACCTCCCAGGTACATATCCTTTGTGATGAGAGTTTTAAAAATAGACTATAGTAGTTCAAGAATTAAAAGTGATGAGTGATTGTGCCACACAGGACAATGCTACTATATCCATATATATACTATATATATGTTGCCACATATATAAAAGAATTCCATGAGAGGAGGAATGTGGCCACATGGAAGGTATAGGACACGCTACAGGCAAATTTAATATTGATTGAATGCTCAAAATGATGGTTAAATTCATCGTCCATGATTAGGGTGAAAGTGATAATGGGGCACGCACTTCATTTTAACTATTATAAAGAGTCATCCAGTCTTCAAATGTTAGCTTTCTTTCTCTCCATGAATGCTGCCCGACCTGCTGTGATCTCCAGTTTTTGTTTGTTTCCAGAAAGTGGACTGTTTACTTGACTAAAGGATCTTATAGCAAAAAATCAAACTCTGACAGGACAAAATGGCGATAGGACAACAAGAGTCCTCCCTGACAAAAAAAAGGAACAGTTAGAGGCCATAGTCTTAATTATTGACTAATAAAATAAAGACCACAGGACTCTGTTGGGCCAGAAGTAAAAATGGAAATCTTCATAGTTGTGAATTTTTGGTGACTGCTAATAAACTTGAGGATGACCTAATAACAGAGACAAAACAAAGTGAATTAGATATTTGGAGAGTGTTTGGAGTTAATCTAAGGTAGTAGACACGGGGCAACCAGTTTTGTCTCATAGATGGATTTGTACTGAAAAGCTCCCTGAAAATGGAGCATTGTGAAAATAAAATGAGGAGTTTTAGGGAATGGTTGAGTGACAAAGATGCTAGGGTGCACTTTCCCTCAGCTGGATTAAGTCATCTTAAAAATCTTTTGATCACAAAGTCATGTTTTTACAGGTGAAACTTTTCAGAGAGAAGTATCTCTGAAGATATCCAAATGCGCAATGACTATTGGAAGGAAACCAAACCTGACCAAGTGTGTTAATGGCCTGAATGATATTTCAAGGGTATCTTTTTTTTGTGAGATCTGTTTTCCTTTGTCACTCAACCATTCCCTAAAACTCCTCATTTTATTTTCACAATCTGTTTTCCTGAAAACAGATTATGTCCAGCTGAAATTTGATCAAACAATGTTTGATTGTTGCCTAAAGGCAAACATTTAGGTATCTTCATCACGCATTAACTTTTTTAAAAGTATGGTACGACAGAACTGAGAGCTATGATTTCGATAAGTCAGGCTGTGGAGCTTTTAAATATAGCAGCATAGGTATTGAAGCAGGGTAGGTCTGGAATAACTCAAGGGACTGAATTGTTTACTCCTGCTCTCAGTCCTTATATTATTACTTTCTAATTTAAAATGAATTCGGTGTGTTACTTCTAAACTGAAATAAGTCATTGTAGAAAATGACAGACTTAAAGAAACCATGCAGTTGTGAAAATTGGCTAATTGGTTGTGCACACACATAAAATCAGATTATAATTTTAACTTGTTAGAATATAAGGTAACATCTAAATTAAATGATTTTTTAAAGGAAGTTAAAACATTTAAGAAAATTAAACCTGAGAGATTCATACTGAATTTCCTGTCTTTGGGTAACCCAGAGTATCTTAACATAGCCAATTTTAATGTTGCTTCTTGTAAATCTTCCCGATGGGGTGTTCTTATACAGCAGGTTTCATAATATTGCCAAAACAAAAACTGCTCCCTGCTCAAACTTCCAGTGCTAAACAGGGGACATTAGCTGTGGCAAAAATCCCAGTACAAATTCTTCCATTCAATGAATCAGTTTTGAAAATCTTGCCCAGAACAATCAATTGTTTTGGAGAAGACAACCACCCTCCTCTGAAGCTGAGTTCTAGCGTAGTTCCAAGATAGAAAATCCATCTTGTTGGTTTGATATTAGCCCCCAAAAAACTGTTAGCATCTAACTATTCCTTACTTATGGATTTACAGATAACTGTGTGGAATTTACTAAGAATTCCTCAGCTAGCAATTGGACAAAAGGAGAAAATGCCACCAAGCCTATCATTGAGTTCTGGGAGTAAGTAAAACTCAATTACTACTACTAATGAAATGCTACTACATTTGTCAGTTGAGCTAGTTTGTCTCAAGAAACGATGCAGTATGTTTGAGTATGTAGGGATAGACAAAATTACAGTCAGTTCCATGGCCCTGAAATGATATCGCTACGCATACATTTATGTTCATCTGAAATTCCTTTCTCTGTGACTGATCGTAGATTAATTTCAAAGCCAGTATTGAATATTCCTGATTATATCAAATGGCCATGGATAATGAGTAAAGTAAAAAATGACCTTCCATTGGGAATGTTTAAAATGGCAATGTAACCTGCCAGATTGCATTCAATACCTGCTGCTTCCAATTCCTCACTGCCTTGGCATTTCAAATGACAGAGAACAAGGTCATCTTTGTACATTTAATGGCAGTAAAGATGCGTCAGCTCTTTCAGAATGGTCACAAGTTCTCCTTTTCTTGACTTTGAATATTTGTATTAACATTGTTTCTCTTAGCCTTCTGCTCACAAGATGATATGCAATGAGGCATGATTTTCCTATTTTTAGTTGAAGGGTTTTCTCAAGTGAGGTTTCCAATGCCAGCACTGCCATGGCTCAGAACGTATTTTCTTATTAATTATACAACTGGGTTCTTGGATGCCTTCCTCGTGGAACCACGCAGCCAGAGAAGCAGAAGTACACACCACTGCAGGGACCTTCTACCATTTGTGTGACTGGTATCAGCTGTGAGCCAGGGGCCAGCCCTCTTGCTGTGGTTCACGAGCCTCAATTTTCAGATCATGGTCCAGAGGAAAGGAATGCTTGTCTCCAGCTTCATGGATATGGGTTTGGAGGTGTCACTGGACTGTGAGATGGTTAGGAGGGCAGACCTTTTTCCTACAAGCCACAACATGTGGTCATGTCACCAGACCCAGGCAGCCTGAATACAAATTGTAACTTGGGTCAGTTGTGTTGTGTCCCAAGTAAAACAGAATACCCAACAATGCAGGAAACGGGTCAATGAACTTCTCACTCCAAAAGGGTAACTTCACTCAACGATGCTACTCACTCTAATTCTGCCACTACACATAGATTTCACCAAAGGCTCATAGACTATATCCCTTAGTAGTTATTTTATATTCATTCATGGAAAGTGGACAAACTGGCTGGACCCATGTTAATTGTCCATCCGTGGTAACCCTTGAGAAGGTGATATTGAGCTGCCTCCTCAAGCCACTGCAGACCATGTGCTGTATCTCTAAACCCCCAATGAGAGGGAATTCCAGGATTGTGATCCAATGACAATGTAAGACGGTTGATTGAGGGAAAAAAAATTGGTGGGATGGTAAATAGTGAAAAGGACAACCTTAGGTTACAGGATTAAGACAGGCTGATCACTGGCAAATGCAATTAAATTAGGATAGATGTGAGATGATATACTTGGGCAGGACAAACAGGATAGGGGAATACATGATAAAGAGTAGGATCCTGGGAGCATGGAGGATCAGAGGGACATTGGTGTACATGTTCACCAATTCCTTAAACTGGCAGGGTAGATAAATAAAATGCTTAAGAAGGTATATGGAATACTTTCCTTCATTAGATGAGGCAAAGAGTTTAAGAGCAGAGAGATCATGCTGGAACTTTGTAAAACATGGTTAAACCACAGATAGTGTGCAGTTCTGATATCTGCATTAATGAGGGGGGCAAAGTTGTAGTTGAACTGAAGAGGGCACAGAGGAGATTTACCAGGACAGTGCCTCAGTTGGACAATTTTAGTTATAAAGAGATTTGATAAACTGAGGTTGATTTCCTTGGAGCAGAGGAGATTGAGGGGGTACATGATGAAGATGTATAAAATTGAGAAGCACAGATAGGGTTGACAGGAAAAGACTTTTCCATTTGCTCGGTGGATCAATAGCCAGGACAGCGATTTAAGGGAAGGAACAGAAGGTTTGGAAGGGATGCAAGGAAAAATGTTTTCACCCAAAAGGTGGTAGGAATCTGGAACTCACTACCTGCAAAGAAGTGGAAATCCTCAACGTTTAAGAGTTTAGATGTGTACTTGTGATGCTAATATTGGAAAGAGATTTTAAAGAGGAATCCAAGTCCTGTGCTCAGTAACAAAAATCGATCTTTAATTGGTGCTCCTTTACCATGCATGGGAGTCTGATCTGAATCTGGCTTTCACGTGGGGGCCAGTTGCCCCTCAAATACAGCTCTGGTCAGAGGTGAGTGACATTCTACCTTTTCTAACAATGTACAGGATATTTATACATCCTGCATTACAATGGTTACATGCAACAATTGAGATCAGTGCTTGCCACATTCCCGCTGATCTACATGTCCAATCCTGTGAATACACGATCAATGATGGACAATTTCATGATCCACTTGAGATCCTCCCATCATCTCGTGATATTTGCCAGACCCCCCACCACCTGTCCCTGAATTCTTACAATGATTGACCACATTCCAACACCAATTGTTATGTCTCTTCCTAAACATTTGCCAGCTATATCAAATTCTTGCTTATTACTAGTGACTTTTCAAATTTGGTCATGCAATTCATACCCCTTGCTAATCTTAGTACAGAAGATTAAAACGAATGTTAATTTCTGCCAGTTGTTACAATATTTGTAATATCAGCTCTAATATATGATTACTTATTAGGTTTAACGTTGTATAACTTTATACTATGATTCTAAAACTGGCCCCCACTTGAAAGCCAGATTCAGATCGGACTCCCATGCATGGTAAAAGAGCACCAATTAAAGATCGATTTTTGTTACTGACACAGGACTTAGACTCCTCTTTAAAATCTCTCTCCAATATTAACATCCCAAAACACACCTAAACTCTTAAACGTCGAGGATTTCCACTTCTTTGCAGGTAGTGAGTTCCAGATTTCTACCACCTTATGGATGAAAACATTTTTCCTTGCATCCCTTCCAAAGCTAACAATTTCGGGAACAACTTCCCTTTTATCTGACATGTGAAGCAGAAGTTGTTTAGTCTCTCGGTCACAGTGACCCTGTTTCAGAATTGTTTCTGCCCCACCTTGCTATGTTATTAATCTCTTGGTAGTCTGATGATGTTACCTTGTTTATACCTTTTTGTTGTTCTGAGCTTGTGGATGGAGAAAAAAAGTTTCTTCAAGGGTGTCTTTGCATCTAAGCTAACTGCCTTCAGAAATTTAATTGCACAATATCTAATAAATGTAAACTTCTATTTATTGTATGTATTTGTAATTATAACTACTTAAAAAGCCTCATATCAGGTAGGTCAAGTTTTCCCTTTCTCTTTCATGTAAAAATCAAAAATCTCAGATCATACAGTTTTCATGCCTTATCAGAGTCTTACTGTTTGCATTCTCTTCCCATCTTACTAAGATTTAAAGACATTTTGTTGTCTGTCTGTGAAAGCCGTGATTTGAATGATATGAAATGCAGCATAAGCTAAAATTTCCTTCATTTGTCTGGGCCAGTTATAAAGAAAACCCCAAGCACCGAGTTGACCTATATCTTATGGTAATTGACCTTGTCAATAATGCCTGTTTTCCAACTCTTTACCGCCTGCTCATTAACCTTTAATGATTAACCCTTAATGGCATGTTTTGAAGACATCATTTTTGATCCTACCACTGTATCCACCCTGAATCAAGGCCTCACATAAGGACATACATGTTGTCCAATAATCGCAAGCTGATAATACATGTAAAGTTTAAGATCAGCTATGCTTAACTGGTGACAGATTGTGCATGGATTTCAAAGATTCTTCAGTTCTTACTTCATTTTTACCCATCTTGTGGATATTTCTTCAGCAGTTTTCCCTCTCTGTCTCCAATTGCAATCTTTTCCTTCTTCTCACCAAAACCAAAAGTCAGTTTCTCTATGGATTACGTATCAGTGCCTTATCATTTAACATATGTTTTTGTGCTCTTCAGGGCCACCGTAATCATTTTGTCAAATAGGTGTACATGTCAAGTTTGTAGATGACACGAAGATTGGTTCAAGTTTGCAGATGACTCAAAGATTGGTGGAGTAGCAGAAAGCATAGTGGACTGTCAAAGAATACAGGAGAACATAGATAGACTGGAAAGTTGGGCGGAGAAGTGGCAGATGGAGTTCAATCCAGGCAAAGGTGAGGCGATGCATTTTGGGAAGTCTAATTCTAGGGTGAATTATACAGTAAACGGAAAAACCTTGGGAAAGGTTGATGAGCAGAGAGATCTAGGAGTTCAGGTCCATTGTACCCTGATGGTTGCTGCACAGTTGGATAGAGTGGTCAAGAAGGCATATAGTATGCTGGCCTTCACTGGATGGGCTATTGAGTATAAGAGCTGGCAGGTCATGTTAAAATTGTACAAGATATTGGTTCAGCCAATTTGGAACACTGTGTACAGTTCTGGTCGCCACATTACCAAAAGGATGTGGATGCTTTGGAGAAGGTGCAGAGAAGGTTTATGAGGATGTTGCCAGGTATGGAAGGTGCTAGCAATGAAGAGAGGCTGAGTAGGTTATGGTTGTTTTCATTTGGAAAAGGAGATTGAGGGGGGACCTGATTGAGGTCTACAAAATCATGAAGAGTATAGACAGGATAGATAGAAATAAGCTTTTTCCCAGGGTGAAGGATTCAATAACAAGAGGTCACACTTTCAAGGTGAGGGATGAAAAGTTTAAGGGGGATACACGCGGCAAGTACTTTACACAGAGTGTGGTAGGTGCCTCGAATGCGTTGCCAGCAGAGGTAGTAGAGGCAGGCATGGTAGATTCATTTAAGGTGCATCTGGACAGATGCATGGATAGGTGGGGAGCAGAGGGATACAGATGCTTAGGAATTGGGTGACAGGTTTAGATAGTGGATATGGATCAGTTCAGTTCCTTTGTTCTTTGTTCTTTGTCTGAGGTCTGTTCTTCAGTGCATTTTCGCTATTCATTCCTGCATGTTAGTTACTTTCAATGTAGCAACTGTCACTGCACTCTTACATCAGTTTCTCAAGATCATGCCATGCATTCTTGACTTTCGGGTGATCTTTTCGAAAGATCAAAAGTCACTGGAGAGTACCTGTGCACCTTCCTCACATGGTCTAGTTTTCCAAATGGTGGCCAAATCAGCCAATTCAGTTTCCTTACAAAAACTCTCAGGGCTCACATAGCTCCAAGAGAATACTGTTAATTATCTAATTCTATTCATACTTTGATGTCATTGGATATATTCCATTGCATTAAAGTCAAGGTAAGTAATTCCCATTTCCATTTGATGCTGTCACCTTTTTTCCCCTGTTACTGTGATTTTTTTCCAAAAGTAGCCCCGCTAGTTACCATTACAACTGATTCAGGAACACTGCAGAAACCTTACTGTCCAGAATAGAGAGCAAAATAGCATATTTTGACAGTAATTTTAAAAGAGACATCAAATATTATTACTGGGTGATTTCAAGCATTAGTGAATTTTGAATGTTTGGCCTTACTTACATGAGATACATATAATTTCCGCAAATGTAACTTGCTAGATTTACTTGCTTTTCCTTCCTTTCAAAAGTATTCCAAATTCGAACTTGACAACAACTAATTTTGTGTACAGCCCCTGCAGTGTTTGGACTAATGGATTTCAACTAATTTCCTCCAAGACAATCTATCCCAATATTTCCTGATACAAATTAAAACCATCTAGACTGTTTGCTTCCATTGGCTCTTGCTTTAAATTAAAATTTAAATATTTAAATTTATTTGACCTTCATCATTCAATTGAATTTTCCATTGTGTGTTTATGCATATATCATGTAATTTTATCAATCCCAGTTTCAGAAAAGACTTTGCCTCCACAAGACTTCCAGCTCCCTTGTTGTGTTCATGAAACCTATGGATTAATAATATCCACACCACAACATATCTCACAAGGTGTGTGAGAAGATTTTAAACTGACAGTAGGAAGAGTTAACTCTGCTGGTCTCGGAAGGAGCAGAGCCCAGGTTACAAGCTGATATCATGTCATACTTTCATGAATTAAATCTAAAAAACCCTGTCAAAATCTTTCAATAATCTCAAGCTGCTATTCTAAATTTCTATCCTCTTAAAGAAAGCATCTTCTAAGTAGGTATATGGACAAAACATTTCTCACTTGAAGTTGAAATTGGAAAAAAATGGTTTAACCTGTTCTCAAAAAAGTTAAATCATTTTTTTACAACATTTTTTCTACATCACCTTTAAAAAAATTCTAAACTTTTCAATGAAGATTTGAAAGTCTTGAGTCTATGATACTTTCAGACCACTCCTTATTTTAGTACTTATTTCAGTCGAACATAAGGGATGCTCTCCTTGTAACTGTCATGGGAATACTCTGCGATAACAATCCCATTTTCACAGAGGGCTTTTTTAATTTCATTGAGGGATAGGGCCTTGTTCATTTCTTCTCCAACTCTGCCTCTGGGTCATACCCCTTTGTCTACAATTTCTGGCTCATGGTTGACATTACACCCTGGCTTTGTCTCACCACACAGCGATGAAATGGGGGAAATGCTGCCAACGATATTCTCAAGGTCTCCCTCAGACGTGCACTCAGTGAGTCACTTTTTCACTGCCAGAGCACTGTGACATTCCTCCCTCCTTCCCCCCTATCTTTATTTGCAGCTCCTGTTACACCTATCCCCAGTCCTGAACTAGAGTTACACCCAAAGTGTTGACTTCTTCACCTTCAGATGCTGCCTACATTGCTGTGTTCTTCCGGCCTCTTGTTTGGCTCCCACAGATTTCTACGGGGCACATTTTGATTTTTTTCGATATCAGAGGAGAAGTTCATTTCATCATCAGTTCCAACATCGATATCCATTTTTTCCAGGCACAATGTTGGCTTTACCTCATATTGGGTAAAGTGCTTTCTGTAATTTTAATAACAGGGTAGTTTTGCTGCTTCCACTAAAACTTTAACCTGCTCTTCATGTTGTGTGTGGTCCCTGGGCAAGGTGATACACCCTCGCAGAGTCCAGGCCATCATATAGTATTGTGCTAGGCATACCCCTTATCTGTATATAGGCTAACTCTCTCGCCCCTGGCTAATTTCAGTGCTTGTTTCACAGCTTTAAATCTGCTACATGGGCTGAGAATATTCCAGGGATCTGCCCTCCTTTCAAGTCTTCCTGAACATCTACCACAGCCCATCCAGTGCGAGCCGGTTCCTCATTTTTTAGCTAAACCTACAAATAAATTCATCACTCTGTCTCCTTCTAATATTTCCTCAGTAATCCTGCCACACTCTCTCCATTATCAATTTCTCTCAAACATTTTGTTCCTCTCCCCTTAATGTTTGCGTGATGATCAACTCAAATTGTTTATATTTGTATTTTCTTTGTTAATTTGTTTCATACCTTGTACTAAAATTTGCTTTATTCTGTCATACATACCCTCTGAATATTATAAATTCTACACTCCTTACTTTGGTTTATTGTCCTCCAGTTTACCATCTACAGATCACCTTACTCATTAGCAATAACATCATACAATGACTTAAAATTCTCCAGTTCTCTTTCATCTTTATCCATCTTCCAATCTCAAAACTCTTGAATGTTTAAATTTAAATTCTCCTTTGCAATTCCATTCTTTGTTCTATCCCAATTATTTATGGTAATTTCCTCTAGAGAATAGGTCTTGTTAAAAAAAGATGTTTTCTGACTTTGCTGGCCAAATTAACTATTTCATGCCATGCTATTTCTCAAGAAGGTACACATGATTGCAACCTGTCTCTCAGTGTATTTTGGACTAGTCTCAGAATATCTTTGCATATTTATGCATTATCTCAATATCATTCCACATTCTTGATTCTCATGTGATCTAATGAAAAGATCTGTGAAGTTTTACTTACCTCTCTATGTATGGTCCCAATGCCTTGGTTGGTGGATTGATCATCAAATTCCATTCCTTTGAAAACAAGGATATAAACGTCACCAAAAGAAAGCTAACAGTTTAGTGTTCTCATCCAAACTTCCCTTTCATTAGAATGCATGTTAACCTCAAAATGCCATTACAAGCCGTTACATTAATTTTGTTTGGCTTCTTCTGCCACCAATCTGCCCCTTCATCACTAGTTCTCATCCAATTCTGCAATTCAACTGCTCACCTATCTCATTCCTGAGCCCTGAAGAAATATGCAGTCCATTGAAACATGTTCATATAATATCTTAAAACAGAAATAAAACATTTCTGTTTGATTCCAGGCTGTGTGCATGCATTTGTTATTATTTTAAATTTTAAGTAACTATTTCCCTTTAAATGTTATAGAATGCCAGACCATGTGAATTTCTTACTATGATATGCTTAGATATGCCCAGGCCTAGTGGTTTTGAAATGCCTGATACTCAATATGTTTGTTCAAAATTCCAGTTTTCCTTACTTTTAAAGCATGATTCACATCAGTCGACATTTAGGCTGAACAGATTTATCATCCGGAATTAAAGATTCACTCATGGTCAAAATAATATTTGGAAGTTCACTCTGGTCAGAAAAAGCAATTCAAAACATGATTATTCAATCATAAAGATTCTGAAATTAGGCATTTACCCAGAACTTTTTCCTCAAACTGCACAAAACACAAATTTACAGTATTTTAAGGAAAGAGGAAATAAGTTATGTCATTTGACTTGGTTTTTCCACCTTCAACTGGTTTTATTCAAATGATTCCAGAAAGGTAATTTTAAAAAAAAACCCCTGCTTCTGGGAAACAAATTCTAAATGAACATTTTGTAGTAGGTCTTCTTTTAATGTCCACTGAGTTCCTTAAAGAGTTCTCACATTAACCATACGTGTTTCAAACTGATAGGAACATATTCACTACACTTTTACATTGTCATACATTTGCAAAACATAAACTGAATTCAAAATATCCTCAGATCTTGAGCTCCAGGGAACTAAAACACATAAATTACACAAGACAACATTTAGCAACAAATAAACAAAAATGGACACAAACACATCCATCCACATCCATCATGTTATCAAGCCATCCCTTAGTCTTGTTGCAGAAAAAATGACCCTTTACTGGGCTGACAGGTCCAAGACCAGAAAGGGCTGATGGACATCATCTGCTCATGTTGTATGCGGGGACAATCCTGGATATGGCCAGAGAAGAACATAACTGTCGATTTGCAGATAGAGAGACTTCAATGAGCAAGCAACCCAGTGAGCTTCATTATACTGTGCTGTGCTTTTTCTCTCATTGCCACCTGTGTTACTCATCATTAATGTGAACAAATGTTTGTTCTTCTTTGATAATTAGTTCTCTCTCCTCTTATAAAAGCATTCAACAGATTCCTGCAAAGAGGCAAGCACCAGAAATCCTCTGTTCCTCTCCAATTCTGAGGAGAAAACCATTTCTGTCTCCTTAGACGATACACCAGCAAGGCTTTCACCTTTATCATCAACGAGCGCAGAGATTTTCACCTCGGTGGGTTCTGTTTCCAGGTTAGACTTGGGTTCACAATCTGACATAAACATAATTGGCACATCTCTACACCTGAACGAGGAAGAAGTGCCTTAGATCGCTGATGCCTCAGCGGACAGCTGGATACCAGGCCCCTGTTCCAGTCCAGACTGAAGATGAACCTCGGTTCTTGGCCACTGATGACTTCATCAAACTGCACAAATGGGCACAAGAGCAGCAGCAATGTTTGTCAGAGTCAGTGGGTATGCTGGATTGAAGGAAGGAGGAGAATCGACGTTTCGGGCATAAGCCCTTCCTGAAGAAGGGCTTATGCCCGAAACGTCGATTCTCCTGTTCCCTGGATGCTGCCTGACCTGCTGCGCTTTTCCAGCAACACATTTTCAGCTCTGATCTCCAGCATCTGCAGACCTCACTTTCTCCTGAATGAAGGAGGAGCCCACCAATGTTATCATTGGGCAGGATGACAACTGCCATGGAGAGCCAATCAGGGTGTCTGCCAGATATGTACATGGATCTGCACTCAGTCCTTCTCGCTGCAGGTATTTAGCATCTACTTGAAGGTGAGGGGGAACAAGGGATCTTCCCCTCACTGCAAACACCCCTTCCTACAGAAACTCTCTCAGAAACTCCTTCTGAGGGCACACCAAAGGTACCTAACCGTCTACCTTTTTCCAGTGCTTCCAAAGCCTGCAGAAGTTCAAACTGAAGAGGGTAAGCATGTGCCGGAGGCTCCCCAGGCCCAAAGGCACTAGGAGGCAACCACCTTCTAGGCTAAGGAGGCCAAGCACAGAGCAGGCTCCCTCCATCCTAACTACAAAGAGTGTGACTGCAATAGATGTGTAATGAAGCTAAGGAAGAATAAAGCTTGTTGGAATGTCTGCTGCAACATAATTTTCATTGTCTTACCTCATTAAATCACAACTATGTGAGAGATAAGTAGCCTCTTTAGATATTCCAAGCATGAACTGACTTGTAATGACCAAGCATTATTGTTCTCTCAAGCAACTGATTGCTTGGCAATTGCTTGATTGTCAAGAGCCTCTGTATCAGGGATCCTTGAACTGTGACATTGAGGACTGCAGCCGAGGTATTGCACTTTAATATGGAAAACAACGAAGCTCAGCATAATGTGCAAGAGACCTTCCAGTGCCCAGCTTGTACATGTCATTGCTCATGTGTACCCACCTTATGAGTGAGAGTACTGAATCACTGATGATTCCATATACCTCTTCAGAGAATGGCTTGTTCTACCTATCAGATTTTCAAGACAGTGCATTGACATTCAATGTTGGGAGATGTGAATTGCCATTGTAAATGTTCCCTGTTTACCCTAGAGCCCATGACATTGGACATTCCCATGTACTTGTTGGTCCTACACCCTTTTTATGAAGTGGTCAGAGTTACTATGACCTGTTTTAACTGCACACCCCCAACATCTGGCACTCCTAATCTGCTTCGATTTAATGAGGTGCCCTACATCAAGGTATGTGTTCTCTGTGATCCAGTACAATGAAACCCATATTCAAACTTGCATTGCCCACATTTCATTTTCATTTAAGTGCCCAAATGATGGATGAAGCATTACATTCAGAAGAAATTGTGATGAACATAGAACATTACAGCACTGTACGGGCCCTTCGGCCCTCGATGTTGCACTGAATTGTGAAACTAATCTGAACCCCACCTATCCTACACTATTCCATTTTCATCCATATATTTATCCAATTGCCATTTAAATACCTTTAAAGTTGGTGAATCTACTATTATTGTAGGCAGTGTGTTCCAAGCTTTTACTACTCTTGAGTAAAGAAACTACCCCTGACATCTGACCTATATCTATCACTGCCCAATTTAAAGCTATGTCCCCTTGTGCTAGCCATTGCCATCCAAAGAAAAAGGCTCTGACTGTCCACCCTATCTAACTCTCTGATCATCTTGTATGTCTCAACAAAGTCACCTCTCAACCTTCTTCTCTCTAACGAAAACAGCCTCAAGTCGCTCAGCCTTTCTTCATAAGACCTTACCTTCATGCCAGGCAATATCCTAGTAAATCTCCTCTGAACCCTTTCCAAAGTTTCCACATCCTTCCTATAATGTGGTGACCAGAACTGTATGCAATATTCCAAGTGCAGCTGCACCAGATTTTGTACAGCTGCAGTATGACCTCATGGGTCCGAAACTCAATCCCTCTACCAATAAAAGCTAACATACCGTATGCCTTCTTAACAACCTTATCAACCTGGGTGGCAACTTCCAGGGATCTATGTACATGGACACCTAGATCTCTGCTCATCCACACTACCAAGAATCTTACCATTAGCCCAGTACTCTTTATTCCTGTTGTTCATTCCAAAGTGAATCATCTCACACATTTCCATATTAAACTCCGTTTTCCACCTCTCAGCCCACCTCTGCAGCTTATCTATGTCTGTCTGTAACCTGCAACACTATACACAACTGCATCAGCCTTAATGTCATCGCACATTTACTAACCCATCCTTCTATGCTCTCATCTAGGTCATTCATAAAAATGACAAACAGCAGTGGCCAAAAACAGATCTTTGTGGTACACCACTAGTAACTGAACTCCATCAACCACCACCCTCTGTCTTCTTTCAGCTAGTCAACTTCTGATCAGAACTGTTAAATCACCTCAATCCCATTGCTCAGTATTTTGGACAATAGCCTACCATGGATCAGTCTGAAGAGTAGGTCATGGTCAGTCATGGGAGTCAATAATGGTTAGGGAACTTATCACATGGCAGTCCATAGAGTCCTTCATGGATGGACCTACAATCCCAGGACTTCTGATACTCGACCTGCAAGTACTGACCGTGAACCAGTCCCTGATTACAAGGATTCAGATCCTCTGACACTGGAAGGATCCAAATGTCTGTGTAAGAGTGGCCAATCCTTTAGACTGGAATCACATGAGCTCCTTAATTGACTATGGCATTACACCTTGACTGGCTGTAGTCCCCTTTCACCCTGCTCAGGGCTACGCACCTTTGAATTTCACATATGGGTATTTGCATGAAGCACATGTACTTTGAGAACATAAATGTTGATTTAACATGGTGCCACACAATGTCTATTCCTTAACTACTCTATGCTGTCCAAGAGCACTAACTGTTTGAACTCCTTTGTGTCTCTTCATTCAAATGTCACACAAATGATAGTGGCTAGTGACCTGTAACTTAGCACTGAAGACCCTGTGTGCTTAGAAAGTAATGCAAGCTCCACAAAGGCTGGCAGCCCAGAAGTCAACGCTCGTGTCAATGAGTGTATCCAAAGGAAACAATGTGAAGCAGACTGAACTTGGCTTCCTCCAAGTAAGCTGTAAAATAAATGAACACTAAGAATTTAAGCTGGGAGCCCAAGGATGCATGGGTCCATGTGAGTGCAAAGGCATCCTATGTAGATGTATCAGATACACATCTCTACCTACATACAATGCAGCCTGGCAAAAGCTTATAGGTGTTCCTGAGCTCCGAAAGAAAAGTGCGATGGATTGAAGTGATGTGCATGATAGTTTGAGAGCTGCCACCATGACATGGTGAGGCTGGTGGTTTGCTGGTGCTGACTAGTGTGGACAAAATGCTAGCAAGGATGGTGGCTAAGTAGAATGTGGGGATGTTGTTGTGAAGAAGCAGTTGATTGATGGCCAAAATAAGCATTTGGCAAGCTGCATGAACTGGGCACCTCCTCTGATTTATGTTGTAGAAATTTTCACAGTCTGGTTTCTTAGTGGAAAACATGAAAATTGGAAGTGACATATAAGAAGATTGGAAACATTTTTCTGGAACTTGAGAATCAGACTTTTTCATTCTCATTATATTTTCGCACCTTTTTCACCATTACTCATGTCACAGCAAGGAGGGGAAAATTCTGCTCACAGATTGGTTGCAAGTACTACCTTAATCCTTGAACAAGCGACAATTGAATGAAAGGGCAAGTGTCTTCATGTATCTTGCCACTGTTTATTTGTTTTTCCATCTTAAACTCTCTGCCTGATAGTGCTTAGTGTTCTCAGAAACTGTGAAAGGAGTGACCATATTAATTATACACACAACAGACTTCACTTGGCAGAGGAGGGTTAACCTGAAAAAATTGAAGAATAAATAACAAATGTCAGTTTAATTATTGAGATCTGGAAATTGAGGTATTGATATTTAGTGCCTCTGCTCTCAATGGTGTTGCTGTTTGGTTGGATGCTGTACCTCACGACCCATAGATCACAAACAGAGGTTTTTAAGCATGTCTTTTTCAAAATAATGTGACAAAATATAATGTTATTAATAACATTAATAACACTAACTCTCTTTCATGTGGTTCTTGTTCTGTATAGGAAACGTGTACTGAGGTTGTCAGCTGGAATTGAGCATGTAGGCGCTATCCATTGGCAGTTAGTACTTTGCCTTCTTTTGATCTGGATTATTTGCTTCTTCTGTATCTGGAAGGGAGTTAAGTCAACTGGCAAGGTAAGGGGCTGAAGTGGATTAATTCCTTGAAAGAATGGTGAGCAACACTAAGAATCAGGTTTTATTTGTGGAACACTATTATACAGACTGATTCTACATATGGTGAGCAAAAAGGAGTCCTATCAATTTATAAATGGTAAAATATTTCATTGTGCATTTTCGTTTGATCAACAGTGGGCCTGTGATGAGAAGTTATGACTACTGTTATCGATATGACTTCTTTTGTCCTTCATTTTCATTTAAGTGTCACATGACTGAAGTAACACATTCAAAAGAAGTTGATATAAAGAGCTGAGATAGGAAGGACGTCAGTGTTGATATTTGGTTGTGTTGGTAGATGCATTACGGAGTGGCATCCAAATGCAACCTTGTAGCAGAGAAGCGATCAGCAGCTGTTGATGTGATTCTAATTTGGGATTTCGAGATCTCTCCATTCCTTCCCGACTCTACTTTAAAAAGTTTATTTTAAGCTCTTACCTTTTTTTCTTTGAAGCCAGTAGACGTCCCCTAAAGCATTAAAATAAGAATAGGTTATGTTATGAAGTTGAAGGCATGTACTGTACCTTTAAGAGAGAGTGAATGCAGGCACCTGTCATGTGACTGACTGTAGGCATAAAGTGTACTGGACAATTTGAAGATGAAACATTTGAGCTGTAACTCAGATACTGAGTTGTTTTCACAACAATCCAAATTCAACCAATCAGTTTAAATTATGCTGAAAATGTATTGCTGGAAAAGCGCAGCAGGTCAGGCAGCATCCAAGGAACAGGAGAATCGACGTTTCGGGCATAAGCCCTTCTTCAGGCTTATGCCCGAAACGTCGATTCTCCTGTTCCTTGGATGCTGCCTGACCTGCTGTGCTTTTCCAGCAACACATTTTCAGCTCTGATCTCCAGCATCTGCAGCCCTCACTTTCTCTCAAAGAGTTTAAATTATGCCCCAATATACTCAAACCCAATCAAATTTTAATTTTACTGTTTTGACAACATTAAACCAATGAGATGATCCAATGTTTTAGGGTAGAAAAAGCAGGCATTTTGGACAGTTATGAGAAAGTGAGGACTGTAGATGCTGGAGCTCAGAGGCGAGAGTGTAGTGCTGAAAAAGCACAGCAGGTCAGGTAGCATCCGAGGAGCAGGAGAATCAATATTTCAGGCATAAGCCCTTCATAAAACATCCCAAAACATCGATTTTCCTGTTCCTTGGATGCTGTCTGACCTACGGTGCTTTTCCAGCACTACACTCTCAAGTTTAGAAAGTTAGCCAGAGTTGAAACTTTATTGCTGGAACAGCACAGCAGGTCAGGCAGCATCCAGGGAACAGGACATTCGACGTTTCGGGCACAGGCAACGGCCATTGTCAGACTGCCTGCAGACCCTCTTTCTAAAAGGTACCTTTTTCACATGAAACATCTTTGCAGCAGAAGACTGAAGATGACCCGGGGAATCTGCAAACAGAGGAAGTTTGACACCTGAAGATGACAACTGGTTTTGAAAATTGATTTGCTGTAAATTTAATAGAGGCTTTATTGTTAGTATATTTTTATAGGGTGGGAGGTGGATATCAATTTTTTAAGAGAAAGGAGACTTACAGTTGTAAATTATTGTTATTTAATGTTATCTTATGGAATTAAAGAATAAACTGTTAATTTTTTTTAATAGCGGAATTTGGTAGTTCTCTGTCACTCATACTTTAGCAGATTGTGAAGTGAGGTAAGCTTTTCTGTGTGTTTGGTTTAATTAGCAGAAGGGTTTAGTGTGTAGTAGCAGCTACATTTAGAGCTGGTGCTGCCTATATTCAGTAAGTCACAGTCTCTCAATGGAAGCTTCAGGCAGCCATTAGACCTATTATTTGAATTTGGGATTCATTTGGGAATATGGGGACTTGACAACCTCTGTTCCTGGCATTGCACTGGCTTGGAAACTCTCATACCACTGTAGTCATTTGGATCGGTAAGTAAAGACTTTTGGCTTGGCAGCAGTATCTTGTTAGATGACAATATCAATTATGAAGCTAAAGCATATAACAGTATGAAGGAGCATGCAGAAATGAAGTTAGCTTTGATTTCTGTTCTGTTTATTTGCTTTTCAGGTTGTATACTTCACTGCTATCTTCCCTTACGTGATGCTTTCCATTCTTCTCATCAGAGGATTAACTTTGCCAGGTGCTGTTGAAGGAGTTAAGTTCTATTTATCCCCTGATATTTCCAGGCTAGCTGACCCTCAGGTAATAGGTCCAAAAACATGTCATTATCATATTGTTATTTGTGGGAGCTTGCTATGTATAAATTGGTTGTGTTTCCTATGTTACAACAATGACTGCATTTCAGAAACTGGCTGTCAAGTTCTTTGTGAGAGCTAGCACTTTTGAATATATTCTGTGTTGTTGGAGTAGTGTTAATGACTCATGAAAATTGCTAACCATAAAACAGTCTAACTTTATTATAGCATAATTACTGGTAGGGGAACAGTCTCTTACATTAACTTCTTTCCATGGTACTTCCGCTAAGTATCCCAGATCAAATGGTTATATATCTCTTTCTGGCAAGAATCAGAGACTGTTGTAGTTAACCCTTTATTGCAATTTGCTTAACATACTCCATTGTGCATCTTCACCAAGTTTCTGTTCAGATTTCAATGTTCTATAACATTCTGGAAACCCAGTGCATCACTCTCCCAGTGTTTCTGTGCATCTAAAGTCTCTTAGCCTCTTTTTGTTCTCTTAGGTAAATGTCATTCCATTCTCTCTCTTTCATGTTCTCTTGTTTTTCCTTCTCTTTATCCTCAGTTTTGTTTTTGAAATTCTTGCCTCTGTATCACTTAACTGTCTGTGGTTTGTTGACTAATCTGTGGTACCTCTCACTTTCATATTTAGAGAATAAAATGTTCTTTTCTGCTATTGGTTCTCTGGACTCTGTTGAACAGAATTCAAACTGGAATCATCTGCTTCAATGTCTTCTTTCATCCATGCTTATTTCATCAACTCTGATTTCCACTCTGCTGCTCAGTTGTATCAAAGCTTTTCTGGTTTTTTTTTTAGTACTGTGTTATGCTGTCTTCCATGTAAGATTTTAGGTGTGATCATTTTTCCAAATCTGGATTGATTTCTGACTCAAACCTGTTCTCCCTGTTGAAGATCTGGTGGTTTCAATGTTGTTATTCTATGATGACTATCAGTTTTCCATTTGCTTACTTTCCTCTCTTGCTTGTAATTTTTTTTTGACTTGTGGAATCAATGTATGTTGAAGGGTACAAATCTGTTTTTGAAACTGTCTTCTAATGATTATCTTGCAAAGGTGAGGATCTGTAACTCAAGAACACCAGTTAGCAATGCCTTTTTGTTTAGGAATGCATCTATAGTTCTGACTTCCCTTTCAGATTAGTTTCCATTAGCTTCAATGAACTTATGTGAATAAATCCAAATAATTCTGTAAACTTTGAAGCTCCATGTTCACTAATTGTGTGTTGTTATCTGTTATAATATTAGGAAATGCATAAATTACTTTCAATGTCCTTATCACTGCTTCAGATATGTGACCATACAATTGTTTCACCTTAATCCACCTCAACTAGTAATCCACAATATTGTGAACATGTTCTTTTGTGCTCAAATAATCCATTATGTGGGATTCCCATGGTCTTAGAGGAAAAGTCAGTTACATTTATGGTTCTTTTGATTTCTGTCTCGGAATGATACATATAACATGCCCAGCTATCATTTCTTTCCAGGGTTTTCAGGAGACCTAGCCTCTAAACTGAATACCATGCTTGAAATCTGTGCACAGTAATATTCAAATGACCTTTTTATGTATTGTAAGATCTCAAGTGTCAATGCTGTCCTTGTATCTATCTCTCTGTCTCTGTCTTTCTCTTTGTCTCTCTCTGTCTCTGTCTCACACTCACATGAGAGGTCATGGCTATAGTCCTCTGAGACTATGGTTCTCCAATAACCTTCAACTCACTGCAAGATGCATAAATAACTCTCTTCTTTAACCACAATTCAGCATCCGAGAAAAGCTAAAACCACTGCACCAGAATTTACTTTAAAGCAAGTACTGTATCATTTTCACAGGGTCTGTGTACTGTAATAATTTCAACTTAACTGTAGAAGACATTAAAGAAGTTTAACAATATTGTGTGAGTCTTTGACATTGTGAACACTTTTGCCTTTTTAAACCTTCTGTTTGAATGTTCTGCCTATTCTTCTTCTGTAATAATTTGCTTGAAAATGCCCTTCTTTACATCAATGCTACTGCATGTCTTTGGCTGGATAATTTTCCACACCAAGCAATTAGATTGGATTGCCACTATCAATTGCTTTTGTGTAGGACACATCTCCTCGTCTCTTCTTTTTTTTAAATGTTTGACACGTTTAACTGTCTGTGTTAACTTCAAAATTTGGACCATCTCCCTCTGTTTGGCCCATTTGAGCTTCTGAAGTGCATTCAGCCCAAGGTGAGCCCCCAATCCAACCCCATAGCCTCGCATATACCATGGCCAGTCCATTTGACCTGCACATCACTGGACACTTTAGACAAAGATGATTTGCCTTTGCTAACATTAAATCTTTTCAGAACCGCAAGCTACCTGATAATGTATCATCCATTACTCTGACCACTATTTCATTGCAAATTATCTCCGCTTTCAAATTACTATAATCAGTCTTCTGCTAATCTGCACAAATCAAGAATAAATACATTGATATTTACCCCATATCTCTGAGTATGTTTTTGAATTTTGCATTATTGTGATATGTTCTGCCTGAGATTGAAATGTCTACAAAACATCAATATTTTTTGGTAAATGACATCGATTCCCAGATCAAAACTGAAATGGTATGACCACAACAGTCCCTCATTGTGTACAAAAGTGGACTGACCTGTTCACAGTCTATTTTTTTGCTGCTAGACCCCAAAATTGAGTGGATCGCTTGTACAAATTTGGTCATGCTTCAGCCTGATTCAGGTTTGCAACTTTCTGGAAACTCGACAATACAGGTTTTCCATCGCTGCTTGCCACCATGTATTAATGTGTTAGTTTGGGTGGAAGCAGTTTCAATAATTGCTCAAAAATCCCAGCTATCCATAAACAGTCTGTTATCATTGAAATCTATTTACAGTTCTGTGAACATTCTCTTGCACAAGCTTCTTCCATGTTACTGTCTCTAAGACTCTCAGATCACTTAATTTGATTTATTGTCACATCTATCTAAGTACAGTGGAAAGCTTGATAATGAGCAGTACAGACAGATCATAGTAAGCAAGGATATACGGATCATAGAGTGGAAAAAAAAGTTGGAAAGAGGCATGCAGATTACACCATACAGGGCGTACGCTAGGCAAGATCAACATGAACATCAACATTATTTGAAGTTAGAGTCCATTCAGCAGTCTAATAATGGCAGGGAAGCTCATCTTGAACCTACTGGTGCATGTATTCAAGCTTCTGTATATTTTGTCTGCCAGAAGAGGTTGTAGGAGAGCATTACCAGGGTGGGTCTTTGATGTTGGCAGCCTTTCCACAGTAATGTGCTGTCTAAATGGAGTCCATGGTTGGGATGTTGGCTTCTGTGATGGTCTGGGCTGTGTGCACAGCCTTCTTTGGTTCTTACGGTTACAAAGGTTCAGAGACAGCAGTTATAACCAGCCTGAGGGTTTTGTTTTGGAGAAGTGTCGATCAGTGCCTGAGGTTGTGCACTTTACACCTCCCCAGCATGGCAACACTGAAGGGTGTTGCGCAACCCCATTGGATGCTTTGAACTCAGTTCATGAGCCCATTGACCAAAGATCACAGAATATTCTGGAAGGCGCAGGATGAGGGGAATAAAAACACCCAACTGTATGCCACCCCCTCAGTGCAGACTCACAGCATGACTTGTGGCAGAAGATCATATGGCAACCAAGAACCCAGGAGAAGATGCACCCTGACGTGCAAGACCCACCTTGATGGAAGATAGCCAACCCTACATCAGAAAGGAAAGTGATTCCACTAGCCCAATTCAAATTTGTGGATTGTTGTTGGTCAAATCCTTTCTCACACAGATTTGATAGAGAGTAAATATTATGGGAATTTGGAAAATACTCACATGACATTTTTAATTTGGAGAATTTAATTAATAATATCGAGTTGAACTGCAAACTGAATTCTGTGTCCCTTTGTCCATCTCACTGACAAGAGTACTTGGGTAAAGTGTTTTAGTACATAAGCTGTTTGAAGTATCCAAAGCACAGACAACACCTTGATAGGAATATGTGGAAAACCAGCAAGTTTTATTAATTGTTGGTTATTCTTGTTATTTTGCAGTTGACGTTACAAAGACACATGCCTTGATTTCAAATTTTGCATCAGCACCATAAAAAGCTGGTGACAAATTGTTTATTTTCAACAGTGGTTTCATCTCAGCCTTCAACATTAGTTCAAGCTGACCAAGTTGTATCTGTTTAACCTGTTTAACTTTAAGCTAGTCTTCTGGTACCATATAAAACTGCTCACTTAAACCTTTTTTGGGTGGAGCAAATATTAAACAGGGCAATGCCCACAGTGTATTAATTTGTTAAATAGACATAAAAATATTTGTAACTGAAAGAGATAACAGCTGTGAAATTCTACCAAGACTATAGCAGGAAACCCATTCATTCTTTTAAGACCTCAAGGCAACTCTCTCACTAGTTGGGATCTCATTTCAGTCCCTGTAAAGAAGGCACTTTAGCTATAGTAGTAAAAGGTAATGAATCCCAAAGGGGATGGAGCTCTTACCTAAGCAGCCAACTTGCCCATTCATTTTTTTCACTTTTGTGGGCTGACTTTCTATTATCAGAACAGCAGCACAATTATCAGATCATTCAGGAAGGCTGACTGAAACATCTTATTAACATGACTCATCCAGGCCACAGATTGAATTGATCATATCCCTGTTTAATTTGGGACAGGCTGTTGGTCCAACCCTCGTGAATCTATAAATGAAATAGACTATATAGAGTTTGTACTTGATTATTCTACAATGGAATGAATGTTTGAGTCAAAGATGAGAGAAAATGTGCTCATTAGTCACCAGTTCCTGCATTGAACTCAAAGATTATGACTGCTGTGAAACTTAATTTTGCCTGAAACTATCTTTTACTGCACTGTTAATTTAAGAGGCATTTTTATTTGTATGTGTTAATGAAACTGATAATTGTTCACTTCTTTTCGCCTATATGTTTACTTCTACATGTTCACTTCTTTTCATCTTCAGGTATGGATGGATGCTGGTACCCAGGTCTTGTTTAGCTTTGCTGTCTGTTTGGGTGCCCTCATTGCTTTGGGGAGCTACAATGACTTCAATAATAACTGTTATAGGTATTCTACTATTTATGTAATGTCATTTCCAATCATCCTGTAATGTTTCTTTAGCTTGGAATATGATGAAGATTAATTCCTCTTCTAGGACAACCTCAGCTATCCTTGAGTTAATATTGTGAAAAAATAATTTACCACCAAAATACTGTTTATAAAGCTATACAGGTCAACTAATTTTATTCCTTCTTCTTAGAGATTGTTTGTTCATGAGTGCCTTGAATAGTGGAACCAGCTTCATATCTGGGTTTGCCATCTTTTCTGTCCTTGGATTTATGGCACTTGAGGAAGGAGTGCCCATTTCTGATGTGGCTACATCTGGTATGGAGAATTCCCTTTTGAAATTCAATGTTAATGCAATATTTATCAGCTTTATTTGGCTTAGGAATGAGGATACCAGAGAATAATAATAGAGCAATAATGTTTAAAAATGAGATAGTTATATGTGCTACAAGAGTATATGGCTAAAGCAACATCATACTCATTGGTTTTAAATCATTCATTTGGATGGAGCTAGATCTAGATGGTTAAAACTCCAAAGGGGCGAGAATCTTATTCACGAATTCAAGTTGGAATCAAGGATCTGATGCTGATTTGAAACCTACATGCCCTGCTGTCAACAGCGGGAACTTCAGCTAGCCTCAGAAAATCTACAGCATGCTTCAAAGACATCTAGCTTGTGTAGGAGAGCCTTTGACAGCAGGTAGTGATAGTGAGAGACAATTCAGTTCAGAGAAATGTGTTGGCTCAACTGGAAGAGGCTTGAGGTGAGGGGGAAGAAAAGCCAAAGACGAGAAGTTCAGAATAGGGCAGCTGGAAGCTTCTGATAGTGGCCAAAGAACCAGCAAGGGGAAGTAGAGCATACAGTTCTTAGGTACCTAGGTAGACTGATTGGCAGCACTCCTGGGTCTGGGAAGCTTAGTGAAGAATGAAAAGCAGGGCTGCAGCAGCAGCAGCAGCCTGAGATTGGTAATTTAAGGAACTAAGACCACAAATATTGCAGAGCTACTGCAGGTGGCCAGAGAGCTGAGAATTATAATGGACAAGGCAAAAAGCTGCAATATAGTTAGATGGATCTGAGCAAGGCCTTTGAGTTTAAGAGGCTAAGAGAAGAAGATCCCTTTTTTGTCTGGTAGACAAGATTATCTGTATGACATAGTTACGGGAAATTAGCAGTAGGAACTCCATCAACTGATTAATCTTTACAGTATCATGGTAGACCTGCAATATATCAATTGTAAATAGTTTGTTCCACAAAGCTACACTATTCTGTTAATTCTGTTAATTGCCATGGAATAAAGAAACCATGCTTTATAATTTTCATGTAGTGCATAGGTTTAATTTGCTTGTTATACATGAATTAGATTATTTGTTGCTATTTGAATGATAACAAAGTGCTCTCAGTTGGTTAGATTATAGAGTCTTGATTCAGTGACACTATCACCACACCACCATCTACCCTTACCATAATCCTTCAGTAAGACTCTTTTGAATGGCTGAAGCATGTGAGGTAGAGGGATGCTGTGGCTTAATTAGGGACTTTAGGTTGCCCATGATCAGCAACCTTCAGGCTATTAGGCCTGACAGAGTCCAGTTACAGACTATAATAACTGTTAGAGCTTAATTTAACATTCATTGCAAATCATGGATTCAGGGATCACAAAACTTCAAATGTGCTGTCATCCTTAGAATTGCTCTCATGTTCAATCATTATTGTGAAAGCTTTCCCTCTACCAAGTATAACAGGTAAGTAAAACATACGCACAAACCAGGAATTCTTTATTGCCTGACAATGAATCTTCATAAACATTAATGGAGATTGATAAGTATAAAAGTGCAGAGTAATCTTATACAATGATATTCATCCAATGTTACAGGTCCATCTGGATACTGTTGTGGCGATTACTCTTGATTTCTAATCAGTAATTTTCCTACTCATCTTGAGGAGGACAGACTTTAGGATATCTGGCATCTGACCAAAGATCCATGAAATCATTCTCTTTTCTAATGTGCAATGAGGAAGGGTTTGTAGAACCCTGACCTCTCATGACCTCAGTATAAAAAAATCTAAGGTCTAGACCATTACAGATGCCATAAGCCCTGCAGGAAAGAACCATCTTCAGTGACCATTGAAATGACCATTTTATAGTTGCCTGTAGTTGACATTATCCTTTAGACTGTAGTCAGTTCAAATAAGTTATAAATCACCTATATACTATGCTATAGAACTCCACTAGTAGATAGTCAAATGCATGCATGATTGCTGATGCACATAAATGTAGTTAGAGACAAAAAAAATCCTACAGATGCTGGAATCCAACATAGACAAGCAGGAGGCAGGAAGAGAACAGCAAACCAGGCAGCATCAGGAGATGGAGAATTTGACATTTAAGGTATAACCCTTTAGGAACGGAGGTGGGGTTGGGGGAACTGCAAATAAAGAGAAGTGGGGGGAAGGTTATGGGTGGGGAGAGAGGCAGTGTGGTGAAGTAGTGATAGGTGAATACAAGTGGTAGATACGACCTGGTAGGTCATTAGGAGGAATGAAACCGGTATCAACCTACTTCTTATCAACCTCCCAGGTCGTATCTACCATCTGCCTTAACCTATCAGTACCTCTCCACTCTGCCCCTCTCCCCACCCTTAACCCTTCCCCTGCCTTGTCTTTATCTGCAGCTCCCCTACACCCACCTCCATTCCTGAAGAAGGGTTATACCCGAAACATTGACTTCTCCACCTCCTGATGCTGCCTGGCTTGCTGTGTTCTTCCAGCCTCCTGCTTGCCTATGATGATGCACATAACCACTGAAATCTAACCACATCAGCCAATAGCCTTCTACTGAACTATTTCTTGAGCAGTCCTCTCTACCTCCACCAACTCTTGTCCAGGTGTGTTTAGTGAATCACCCAATGCAGACTTTATTACCTTATTTTTGATATAACAAAAGGGTTATAATTTTTGTGCTGGTTCTCGGCAAGGAGAAAGATGGGACAACCAAAACCCGAACTCTCTGAATGATGAGAGAGAGAGAATAAGATGAAGCAGATGAAAAGGGGCATGTGACAAATATCAGGTTAATGATACAGTACAAGTGAAAGCTAGACTGAATATAATAAGTTCAGAACAAAAGTGAAAAAGAAAACAGAAGCAATGGGAGAATCTGAGAAAAGACAGGTAGCTGATATAAAAGAACCCAACATCTTCTATATGCATATAAATAATAAGGGTAGAAATCAAGAGGCCAGTGGGGGAGAGAATGCAGTCACTGACCAAATCTACACATGGATGCAGTGGCCTTGACTGAGGAGCTAAATAAATACTTCTAACTGCTTTTTAAGAAGCTTCTACACGACTGATAAAGGGTCATTTGAAATGGTTGGCTGTACCAAAACTGAATAAATCACTAGGTCCAGATCAGCTGAATCTGAGGGTGCTGAGGAATATAAGTTGGAAATTGTAGAGGTACTTGTCATAATTTTCCATTCCTCCTCAAATCCTCATCAAAGAACTAGAAAATTGCACATATTATATCATTATTCAACAAAGGATCTAAAGAGAACCCTACAAGAATAGACCAATCAATTTAATCCTCATGATGTGAAAGCTTGAAGCTGTGATAATTATTATGATAAATATTTAGCTTTATATTCAGCTAAGCTGCTTAGTTAAATGACGAAAATAACCATTCCCTCAATATTTAGTACAGGATCATCAAAGCGTGGATTGGCACAAAAAGAAGCCTTTGCCACAAGCCAGGTTGTACAGCATAACTTGTCTGAAACAGTCAGCATAAGTATATGATAAACTTAACTCTTTCCATTTTGTGCACTGAAATATACATACCCCCCCAAAAAATGGCAAAGGACTACCAATAGTGAACTCATTGCACACAATATCTTGAAGATTTTCAATTCTGGATACATTGCATTTTTATTGTATCAAAGATTCACCTGGTCATGCCAGGTATTTTATATTGTGAATACCATTGCTCCAGTGATGGCCATTGTGCATGATCATATTTGGAAGAAGAGTCACTGAACTCATAACATTCACTTTATTTGCTCTCCACTGCTGCCAGACCTGCTGAATTTCTCCAGCAATTGCAGTTTTGGTTTGATCAATCTGTGGTATCAAGATAACAATGAGGACCAGGAACATTAGGGGCAACCATCAGAAACCTTGTACTACACTGTGAGGAGATCACCTAACTCTCTAACAAAGGGCGTCAGCCAATAGGCTGCACAACTTTGAGCCACTGTGTATGTCCATTATACTTCAGAACCATGTGAAATTATTACTCGGTAGACAAATGGAAAAGCTGAAGAAGGGCCTGTGCCCGAAACGTCGAATCTCCTGTTCCCTGGATGCTGCCTGACCTGCTGTGCTGTTCCAGCAATAAAGTTTCAAAATGGAAAAGCTACCGTGTTAACAATCATTGATACTCCCAGGAGTATGTTATGCAGTGCTCACAAAAAGGGAAGATTAAAGATGACTATAATTGGCTTGCTGGAAACCAGTTACTCAAGCTGAATCAAACTCCAGTCCTGAGGAAGGATCACTGGACCTAAGACATTAACTCTGATTTCTCTGCACAGATGTTGTCTGACTTACTTAGCTCTTCCAGCAATTTCTGGTTTTGTTTCTGATTTCCAGCATCCACAGCTCTTTTGGTTTTACTCAAGCTGAATGTTGGACAGAAAGTTGGATTACAACACCAGACTGATGGCACAGGGAAGCCAGTAGAAATTGTTGATGTGCTCGAAACCAAGATCTTAGAAAGTACAAGCACCAAATGATGCTGTAGGGTGATGAAACAGAAGGAGACCACAAACAGAAAGACCAAACATGATTTCTTATGACAGAATCATGCTCTACGATATAACAGAAAAGAACCTTAACCAGCATTCCAAAAATATGTAGCTGCCTTCAGCAAGAATCACCTAAACTAAAGCTATATGATAAGCAGACTGTCAATATGTTTTAGAGACCTGTAAACTGAATGTAAAATGAAACAAAAACAGAAATTGCTGGAAAATCTCAACAGGTTTGGCAGCACCTTCAACAATTATTGCATTCTGGAGAAGTTCCAGAGGATTGGAAAATTGCTGATGTGATACCCCTATTCAAAAATGGGTGTAAGTGAAAAGCTGATTAGTCTAACATCTATTGTGGAAAAGTATTGAAATCAATCATTAAGGAAGTAATAACAGCACACTAGGAAAATCATTATCTAATCAAGCAGAGTTAGCATGGCATCATGAAAGGGAATTGTGTCTGACTAATTTGTTAGAGTTTTTTGAGGAAGTCTCAACCAAAGTGAATAGAGGGGGATCAGTAAATGTGTTGTTTGACAAAGTTAATTTATAAGCTAAGAGCCCACAGTGTTGAAGATGGTATAGATATAGAATTGGCTCATTGGCTGGAAGTGGCAAGTTGGGCTGAAGGGTTTACAAGGATGTTACTGGGACTGGAGGTTTGAGTTCTAAGGAGAGGCCGGATAGGCTGGGAGGTTGAGGGGTAATTTTATAGGGGTTTATAAAATCATGACGGGATTGTTAAGGTGAATGATAGGCATCTTCTCTCGAGGGTAGGGAATTTCAAGATGAGGGGCAGAGCTTTAAGGTGAGAGACGAAAGATTTAAAAGGGGCCTGGGGGCCAACATTTTCACACAGAGGGTGATGCATATGTGGAATGTACTGCCAGAGGAAGTGGTAAATGCAGGTACTGTTATAATAGTTAAAAGGCATTTAGACATGTACACAAATAAGAAAAGTTTAGCGGGATTTAGGCCAAACACAGGTAAATGGGATTATTTTAGCTTGGGGAAAACTGGTCTGCATGGACAAGTTGGACTGAAGAGTCTGTTTCTGTGCTACATGACCCTGACACATGACCAATGGGTTCCAGAGGGATAAGTGTTGGGACTACAACTGTTTATACTATATGTTAATGACTTGGAAGAAGGAAGTAAATATACTGGAGCCAAATTTGCAGATGACACTAAAATAGGTGGAAGGCAGGTTGTGAGAGGGATACAAACTGTTCACAGAGAGATATTGATAGGTTCAGTAAATTGGCACATGTTGGCAAATGGAGTATAATTTGGGAAAATGTGAAGTTATTCATTTAGAAGGGAAAACAAAAGAGCAGAATAGCAATGAAATAGAGAAAAGCTGAAGAAAGTTGCAACATAAAGGGACTTTGGGATATTTGTGCATGAAACACAAACGTAGCACACAGGTGCAGCAGGTAATCAGAATTAGAATTCGTATTAGATGTTGTAGTCATGTAAGCTGAAGTGTAGGAATACAGGAGTACAGTGAAGAGTGGACAACGTTGCCATTCTCTGATGCCATCAAGCTCCTTCCAAGACGCCAGGCTGTGGCTTGATCCGGGTGTCTGCATGAAGATATGACTTAAAGAAGACTTTAACATCTGGATATTTCTGATTCCTTTTGGCTTTGTTTCCTTTATTTCTGCTGTATATTTTAGTCAAATGTGTAACCAATCAGGAAGACTAATGGAATATTGGACTCTATTTCAAGGTGGTAGGAATGTATGAGTAGGAAATTCTTACTGCAACAGTTCAAGATGCTGGTGAGATCATACCTGGACTACTGAGAGCAGTTCTTGTCCCCTTATTTAAGGTAAAATATAATTTCATTGGGGGCAGTTCAGAACATGTTCACTAGGGTGATCTTTGGTCTGAAGGGATTATTTTAAGAATAAAGGCTAAACTGGTCTACTCCCTGGAGTTTAGAAGAATGAGAGGTAATCTCATTGAAACATATAGGACTCCTGAGAGGCTTGACAGGGTAAATGCTAAGAGGGTCAGATGGCTTTGTCTCGGAATAAAGGGTCACCAGTTTAAGACTGAGATGTGGAAGAACTTGTTCTCTGAGGGATACAGATTTTTGGTACTCCTTGCCACGAAAGAGCTATGGGGCAGATTGCTTGTGTACATTTTAAGGTTGAGGAATATTTTTGATAGGAGGATATCAGGGGTTACAGGGGAAGGGCAGGAAAGTGAATATCAAATTAGCCATGATCTTATTGAATAGTGGAGCAGGCTCGAGGGCCAAACAGCCAACTCTTGTTCCTATTTATTATTGTCTTATCTGTGGAGAGAGAAAAACAGAGCTAATGTTGTGAGTCCAATGACCGTCCTTCAGAATCCAGAACCTCTAACACTAACACTTCCTCTTTCCACAGATGTTGACAGTCCTACTGAGTTTCACCAGCAATTTCTGTCTTTCCTTGTAAATTAATTGCAATATGTTAAAATACATGAAAACACAATGTAGTTTATTTTGTAATTAGTTAGATTCTTTAAGGCCAAACCTTTTGTCTAGGAAAAAAGGTGATGTTATAACATGACAGCCCTGTACTTTTTAAGGAAGGATGTTTTAAGCTACTAGGAGAAAGTAAGGACTGCAGATGCTGGAGATTTGAGTCAAAAAGTGTAGAGCTGGAAAATCACAGACAGTCAGGCAGCATCTGAGGAGCAGGAGAGTCGATGTTTCCAGCATAAGCTCATCACCAGGAATGTGGGGTGTGCCCAAGGGGACTGAGAAATAAATGGGAGGAATGCAAAAGTTAGATGAAGGTGAGGAGTGATGGTGATAGGTCGGGGTGGATAAGTAGGAAGGAAGCTGGACAGGTAGGACAGTTCAAGAAGGTGGTGCAGAGTTGGAGGGTTGGATCTGGGATAATGTGGGGGGAGAGGAGATGAGGAAACTGGTAAAATCGACATTGATTCTGTGTGGCTGGAGTATCCCAAGATGGAAGATGAGGTGTTCTTCCGAGCAAGTTCGAAAGCCACAAAGGGATCAGTTCCATGTTTTACTTCTCTTTTCAAGGCATACTGGGGGCTCAATTCCACCACAAAAGAGACTCACTGCAGTTTCAATAGCATATCTGTCCTCTTACAGAATATTCAGAACATCTCAGTAGGGAGGAGGCTGACTGAATCTTAGCGAAGGAATCTATTGGAGTTACACATGTGGATTCCTCTGCAGCCTCAGGCAAAGGTATTTGTCCTCCTCAGAGAAGACTCATAACTTTGGCCACACCCTGTTAAACTGCCTCCTGCTCCCATTATCTTGCTTCCCCTCTGTATTAACAAAAGTATATGAATCACCCATTGAGAACAGGCAAAACCCTTCTGTTTTAATCTCGTCCCATCAACACATGATCATGAAAATACGATAATCAGTCCCTGTATTCATTCACTCGTTATCACAGGATATCAACATTCACTGGACCTTGTAAAATTATAATTACCGATCTTAAACAATATGACAACAATCAACCATGTGACTTATAGACCTTTTGTATTATTTCTATTAAAATGGACTGCCTTTGTGTGTAGAGAAGAGATTTGCAGAGAAGTGTCACCACAAGTAGATGCACGACTACTTTTGGGGACATTGAGAATCTCTCGCCCGCTGTCCGATAATAGACAATAGACAATAGACAATAGACAATAGACAATAGATAATAGGTGCAGGAGTAGGCCATTCAGCCCTTCGAGCCTGCACCGCCATTCAATATAATCATGGCTGATCATTCCTAATCAGTATCCTGTTCCTGCCTTATCTCCATAACCCTTGATTCCACTATCTTTGAGAGCTCTATCCAACTCCTTCTTAAATGAATCCAGAGAGTGGGCCTCCACTGCCCCCTGTAGCAGAGCATTCCACACAGCCACCACTCTCTGGGCGAAGAAGTCTCTCCTGAGCTCTGTCCTAAATGGTCTACCCAGTATTTTTAAGCTGTGTCCTCTGGTTCAGCACTCACCCATCAG
>NC_057728.1:28327835-28408671 GCF_004010195.1 Chiloscyllium plagiosum | reverse complement strand
GACATCCAGACTACTGTTTGGGGGTCTGTAGATGACTCCCAAGAGGGTCTTTTTACCCTTGGTATTTCGAAGCTCTATCCACACTGACTCTACATCTCCTGACTCTAGGTCCCCCCGCGCAAGGGACTGAATATCATCCCTTACTAACAAATATCCACTGTTGTACTGAAACTTGTGTCGTCCGGATTTGTGGAACAAAATATACATCAACACCTCCTCCAGACACTGCCTCACCTGGATATGCGTAGTATTCCCTTGATTTATTGAGCAATCTGAAGTAGAAGTGATAAGTGCAAGATGTATTTAGCTCCCTGCACATACTAACTATATATACTCTTTATTTTCAAATTAAGAACCCATATTACTATTTCACAATAGTAAAAGGAGAATGTAACAATGATCAGGGATGCAATTAACTGGATTAATTAGGGAAGAGCATCAGAAATGAGTTAGTAGAAATAGTACATGAAACTAATATGATGGATGAGTTTTTAAACATAGAGTTCAAAAAATATTTTATACAGTCTCATACAATAGATTTTCTGCAAAATTAAAACTGATGGAATAAAAGTGAAAATGGGATCGTGGATATCAAGCTTGCTGAGTGACAAGGGCTGACTGTTGTTTCTCAGACTCACAGTTGTTATGTAGTGAATGTCCACAGGGATCAATACTATAATCACTGATTTTCTTGATATATATTAATGATTTAGACCTGTATGTGCAGGGCAAAATACACAAATAATACAGAACCCAGAAGGATTGTGAATTAGGAAGAGAATAGTGATAATCTTCAAAAGGACTGAAACAGGTTGGTGGATCAGATGGATGTGTGGCAGGTGAAGTTCCATGTGAATAAAGAGGAGTACTACATTTAGTAAGAAGAATGAGGGGAGGCAGGAACAGAGACACCTGGCCTAAACATGCGCAAAGTTTTGAAATTGGCAAGGCAGCTTGAGAATGTCATTAAAGCAACAAATGGGATCCTGAGCTTCTTAAAGACAGCCAGATTACAAAAGCCAATAAATCAGCAGAAGTTTACATTTTTTCTTCTTGTTACATTTTGTTTTTTTTCTAACCCCTCTGCCTCTATCTCTTGTAGGTCCTGGTCTAGCTTTCATTGTCTATCCAAAGGCAATTACATTGATAGCTTTCCCTCAGCTTTGGGCCTGTTTGTTCTTTATCATGATTATCCTCCTGGGTCTGGACAGTCAGGTACTGCTTAAAAAAATGTAAGAAATAAACTCTGCTTTGTCTTTTCCTAAACAGGGAAGGCATTAGACTGAGTTAATGAATGCAAGTTTCTTAATGACAGTTCACTTTATTACTTTTCAAAATAACTCTCAATGTTTATTATTTGAACTGATTTTTAAAAAGCTTTAAAAGGTTACTTAAAATCTTTAAAAGGTATTAACAGTTAATTATGTTAAATTGTTTAATGTTTGATGACACTGACCTTTGTACATGTTTCTGGCATATCTGATCCTGTCACAGTCCAAGTACTGGGATAGATTGGTGCAGGGAGCAGGTAAAGATCAGAGGTGTAAGATTGAGTCAAAGGGCCAAAAGTGAGGGAGATTAAAGGTTGGGCTCAAAGGATGGTGCAGCAGTGAGGAAGATTGAGTTGGAGGTTGACGATTGGGAATGTCAGGATTTGAAAACTCTGGGTTTACTCTGTCCACGGAGCAAAGGTCAATGTGATTTATGGTTTTGCTAGAGTAAATGGGAGGGTTGATGACCAAAGGACTCAGGTTTATGGTAATTGGCAGAAGAACTAGAAGATGATGAGAATTTCTTTGACAATGTGTTGTGTGACGAACTGAAATGCATTATTTGAAACTGTAGTGTAACTAAATTCAGCGAAGCATTTTAACATTAAATTAGTTATTAAAACTGAAAAGGATCATCTGCAGGATTATAGGAACAGAGTAGTATAGTGAAGAGATTTGAACAGCAAGCTAATATAGGTGCAATAGATTAGTGTTCTTTTATGCTGTAAGACTCCCTGAATCAAAAGGATATCCAAAAACTAATTCTAAAATCTTACCTTTAGAGAACTGAAATTTATGTGATGCTTGAAATTTTGTTTTGTTCAGTTTTCTGCTTGGTAATTAGTTCTTGTTTTAGTTTGTAGGTATAGAAAGCTTGGCAACAGCAATATTGGATATGTTTCCTGAGATTTCCCAAAGAAAATATTCCAGGATGATGGTTATCATGGGCATCTCAATCTTTTCATTTGCTATTGGTCTATTAATGCTGACAGAGGTGAGAAGTTTTTTTTCTAATGTCTCAAATAAACAGATTGAAATTGTGTGCAAGCTCAATCTGTCTGTTCGGGTAAGCTGCAGCAGCTTGAAGGTTCCAAGCTAAACTGGCATAATGATTGTCCTTTCTCTACCACAATTTGTAAATACAGCAGTATATTGGTCAAATTTCTAGTAAGGAAATTTAGTCAGATTTCTACAGGTCTTCTTTCATGAGTCTGGAACTTTGGCTGTTCCTCTCACTTGGATAGAGATTATGACTGGCCCCCGCCTCCATGTTGGCGACCCTGACCGGTCAGCCCCACCCCACCTCGATGTCAGGGACCCTAACCGGTCACTCCACTCACCTCCATGTCGGGGACCCTAACCAGACACTCTGCTCACCTCCATGTCGGGGACCATGACCGGTCACCCCACCCCACCTCCTCCCCATGTCAGGAACACTGACTGGTCACCCCCAAACCGTCTTCATGTTGGAGACCCTATCCAGTCACCCCCACCTCCCTTCAATGTCGTGGATCCTGACTGATCACCCCCACCCACCTCCTCCCCATGTCGGGGACCCTGACTGGTCACCCCCACCCCACCTCGATGTCAGGGACCCTAACTGGTCACTCCGCTCACCTCCATGTCGGGGACCCTAACCAGACACTCTGCTCACCTCCATGTCGGGGACCATGATCGGTCACCCCACCCCACCTCCTCCCCATGTCAGGAACACTGACTGGTCACCCCCAAACTGTCTCCATGTTGGAGACCCTCTCCAGTCACCCACACCTCCCTCCAATGTCGTGGATCCTGATTGATCACCCCCACCCACCTCCTCCCCATGTCGGGTACCCTGACTGGTCACCCCCACCCTGCCTCCATGTTGGGCACCCTATCCAGTCATCCCCACCTCCCTCCGATATCGTGGATCCTGACTGATCACCCCCACCCACCTTCTCCCCATGTCGGGTACCCTGACTGGTCACCCCCACCCTGCCTCCATGTTGGGGACCCTGACTGGTCACCCCCACCCTGCCTCCAATGTCGTGGATCCTGACTGATCACCCCCACTCACCTTCTCCTCATGTCGGGTACCCTGACTGGTCACCCCCACCCTGCCTCCATGTTGGGGACCCTATCCAGTCACCCCCACTTCCCTCCAATGTCGGGGACCCTGACAGGTCACCCCCACCCAGCCTCCATGTCGGAGACCCTATCCAGTCACCCCACCCCGCCCCCATGTTGGGTACCCTGACTGGTCATCCCCACCCAGCCTCCATGTCGGGGAACCTATCCGGTCACGCCCACCCCTCCTCCATGTTGGGTACTCTGACTGGTGAACCCCGCCCCGCCTCCACGTCGGGGACTCTGACTGATCACCCCCGCCCCGCCTCCATGTCGGGGACCCCATCCGGTCATCCCCTGCCCCGCCTCCATGTCGGGTACCCTGACTGGTCACCCCCGTCCTGCCTCCATGTCGGGTATCCTGACTGGTCACCCCCACCCTGCCTCCATGTCGGGAACCCTATCCGGTCATCCCCCACCCTGCCTCCATGTCGGGTACCCTGACTGGTCACCCCCACCCTGCCTCCATGTCAGGTACCCTGACTGGTCACCCCCACACTGCCTCCATGTCGGGGAACCTATCCAGTCACCCCCACCCCACCTCCATGTCAGGTACCCTGACTGGTCACCCCCACTCCGCCTCCCTGTCAGGGACCTTGACCGGTCACTCCCACCCTGCCTCCTCCCCATGTCAGGGATCCTGACCAGTCACGCCAACTCCACCTCCTCCTCACATCGAAGCCCTGACCTAACACCCCACCCACCCCACCCCACCTATAAGTGCAGGATGAAGGTCTATTTTTCTGTTCTTAAATGTTTCCTGATTTGGAAGACCACAGTGAAGTTTTGATTTCTGAGTTTGTTGAAAAGTACAAAATGTCTAAGAATAAAAATTCCAAATGTTACTCCCCTAGCAGCAAGAAGGTTTAGTCAGCATTTTAATTTGCATTATATTTTTTCGGAAGGAATAACTGATTTGAATTCAATTGTTTATTCTTGTTTTCCAATTGAAGTGTGGTAGTCTTAGTGAGATAGAACCTGTGATTTTTATTTCTGATTTTCTTTCTTCAGGGTGGCATATATGTTTTTCAACTTTTTGATACCTACGCAGTCAGTGGAACATCTATTCTGCTCCTGTCACTGTTTGAAACAGCCTGTGTCAGTTGGGTATATGGTATGTATATGACTTTAGACACATGACAGAACATTACAGGCTGGTATCAAAATATCCTTATTGATTGTGACTGAGGGAGGGGGTACTGTGGCCCTGATTTTAATTCTAAGTGGGCTTTGTGGGTGCTTTATTTATTGAGAATAGCATGTGTCATAAGCACATTTGCTTCCTCAACCAACCATATTCATAGAATTCCAACAATGGAATCTGCTCATTTTGCCCATCAAGTTCACACTGAACCTCTGAAGAGCATCCCACGTAGACCCACCCGCTCCCATTCCTTTAACCCTGCAAATCCCCAGACACTATGGGCAATTTAGCATGGCCAATCCATCTTACCTGCATATTTTTGGACTGTGGGAGGAAACCGAAGCATCCAGAGGAAACCCACACAGAAATGGGGAGAATGTACAAACTTCTCACAGACAGTGGTTTCAGAAGACCCTAGTAGAAACACAGATAATTTGACTCCTCAGAATATCCAGACTCTTCAAGTTATTGTTGATGCAGAGATTTCTATATATTAGGCCACTTAACATATACCACAGAGACTCATGTGCTGAATGAGACAGATATCTGGAAGTTTACTAATAACGAATTATATCTCAGACTCGCCCAAGTCTGGGCTTCGTGCTTGCTTATATTAATATTACATTAGACATTTAGTTGACTGACTAACTATCTGACCTCTTGTCAGTCCAATTGTGGCTATCAGACTGGATGACCAATAAATTTACAGTATATAAAGTAGATGAGAACGTTTATATAATGCTGCCATTTATCTGTCTTAAATGTGTAGTGCCTCTCTGTGATCTTCAATAATACCAAAATTGTAGTGTGTATGTTGTTAAATTTTAGGGACTAGAGAATACACGGAAAGGAACGAGTTACTCTTTGCTGCAATAAATAACATGTAGACAAATTGTAGTTGCTTCATAGATTGCTGATTGTTCCCAAAGAGAGTTAATCCCCCAGTACAATTTTTATTTGATTTTAAGGCTTTCAATATTGTTCATTATGGAATTCTTATGGTAAAGCTGGAAACTGTGATTGTAAAGTGCCAAACTTTATATTTTGTTCAGCGTACAGATTCCAGTTTTCAAAGCTTCTGAGCTAACAGACAAATATCCATTGCTTTATGCAACTGGAATTAATACCCATCCGTGAATTTTCCACCATCAACATGCTAGGGTTATCATTGACTAGGAACTGAACTGGACTAGTCAGGAATGTGATGGAATACTCCCCACTTGCCTGGATAACTGCAGCTCCAACAACACCCAAGAAGCCTGAGACCATCCAGGACAAAACTGCCTGCTTGATTGGCACATCCACAAACATTCTCATAAACAGTCTCTCCATGACTTACGTTCAATAGCAGCAATGTATGATATTGACAAGATGCACTGGAGATTTCATATTAGAATATGAAATATCATGTTATAATCAAACTAACTATACACTGTATTTCACTGTTCAGGTGTCAACCGTATCTATGACAACATTGAGGCAATGATTGGATACAGGCCCTGGTCATACATGAAGTGGTGTTGGCTCATCTTTACTCCTGGCATATGTCTTGTAAGCTTCTCATTTCTTCCAATTTCAGTCCAAATAGTAAGGTTTCAATTATGTTACAAACCCAGCTTTTTTTTCACAATGTAATGCATCTAAAACTGTTCAAATAGGTACAAAGGTTTGCAGAATTGCAAATACAAATGGCCATCCATGTCAAAGTGACTTTCTTCAATTGTTTGTACTAGCCATTCACTTCAATTCCAAAGGAAAAACTCTGTTTTCTCATTACCAATTCCATTCCTCTTCCTGTCTGAGGTTGAAACAGGTTGTTTGTGGCCTTGGCATCATTTTGACTCTGAAATGAACTTCCATCCCAGCAGTCCATTGTTAAGATTGCCTATTTCTTTATTTGTGACATTGACCAACTTTGTCTCTATCTCAGCCCACGTCTTCCTGGGGCAGTCATCCCTTTTTTCCCATTGTACTTCTCATATCATTTTAGATTACATTACATTACAGTGTGGAAACAGGCCCTTCGGCCCAACAAGTTCACACTGACCCGCCGAAGCGCAACCCACCCATTCCCCTACATTTACCCCTTACCTAACACTACAGGTAATTTAGCATGGCCAATTCACCTTACCTGCACATCTTTGGACTGTGGGAGAAAACCGGAGCAGCCGGAAGAAACCCACGCAGACACAGGGAGAACGTGCAAACTCCACACAGTCAGTCGCCTGAGGCGGGATTTGAACCCAGGTCTCTGGCGCTGTGAGGCAGCAGTGCTAACCACTGTGCCACCGTGCCGCCCACTAGGGAGCAAGTCACAGATCCTACAGGGCATCTCCAGTACCCTATAAAAGGATCGAAAAGTTATAAAGGACAATTTGGTGTCCTTGATAAGGGACTGATTTTGCCGATGCATAGGTGGTAGGGAGAGTGAATAAGCACTCAGCAAACCAGGCTCTGAACAGGATTAGGTCTTCTCCAGCATTTAGGGGAAGTACAGCCAGGGAAAGGTTGCTCTAGACAATTGAACAGAGTATGCCCAGAAGGAAGGTTCCAGCTATTAATGGGTATAACTGTCAGATTCTGGAGCCAATAATGTTGAAGAACAATTAGGAATTATTAATTAATTCAAATTCAACCATCTTCCGTGAAGGGATATGAGCCATGGTATTAGAGTATTAATCTGGATCTCTCGATTACTAGTCCAGTAATGTATTCACTATACTGCTACCTATTTGCGTCTGCTAATTTCTCCAGTCTGTAAATGTTTTCCAAAAGTCTTGCTGCTGTCCCCCTCGCTGTTTATTACAATTTAAAGTTTTATCATCAGCAAACCCTGCAAAATTTGGATTTCATCAAAACAAGCCATCAGGAGATGCATTAATGGCAGATTCATCAGCCGCACTCACAAGATAGTGCAGAATGTCACCTAAGCACTTCACAACACCATCCATGCTCTCAAGACCAATTGCAACATTGTCATCAAGCCAGCAGACAAAGGAGGAACCATCGTCATACAGAATAGAGTGGACTACTGCAAAGAAGTGTAGCAACAACTGAACAGCCTGGAGAACTACAGACAAAAACCTGCCAATCCAAACAAAGGACACACCTGTCAACTCAACAGACTGATCAAGACTTTTGATTCAGTCCTTCTGAGTACCCTAAGGACTCTCATCCTGTGTGCTTCTTGCATAGGTGACTTCTGCTGCCTTCCGAAGATACACAAAGCCAATACACCTGGACACCCCATCATATCAGGCAATGGAACCCTCTGTGAGAATCTGTCTGACTATGTCGAAGGCATTTTGATACCCATTGTGCAAGGAACCCCCAGCTTCTATCATGGCACTACAGATTTCTTACAGAAACTCAGCACCCATGGACTAGTCAAACCAGGAACATTTCTTGTCACAATGGACATTTTGGCACTGTACACCAGCATCCCCCACAATGATGGCATTGCTACAATGGCCTCAGTATTCAATACTAATAACTGCAAATAAAGGCGCCTTCCTACAACTCATCTGCTTCACCCGCAACCATAACTTCTTCACCTTCGACAATCAGTTCTTCATCCAGACACATGGAACAGCTATGGAGATAACATTTGCCAACATTTTCATGCACACATTCAAATAAGACATCTTTGCTCACTTTGGATCTTCAACCAATGTTATACACCAGATATATTGACAACATTTTCTTCCTTTGAACTCATGGTGAGGAATCACTGAAACAACTACACAATGATATCAACAAGTTTCATCACAGCATCAGACTTACCATGGGTTACTCTTCAAAATCATTTTTCAACATATGTACCTCTGTCAAGGACAGACACCTCAATACCTCACTCTACCACAAGCTTTTAGATACCCTCACAATGCTGCACTTCTCTAGCATCCACATTAAACATGTTGAAGAAGCCATCCCCTATGGACAAGCACTGTTCAGATGAGGAGGAATGCGACGGACATCTAAAGATGTCGAAAGACAGCCCCTTAAGAATGGGATACGATGCTCAACTACATTGCCAGTTCTGACATACTACAGCAAGAAACCACAACGACCTCCTTAGAAGATAGAGACAGGATACAACCAGTCAAGTACCCTTTATCGTACAGTATTTCCCCAGAGCAGAGAAATGGAACCATGTTCTTTGCGGCCTTCAACATGGCATCAATGATGATGAATGTCTAACCAAGATTATCTCTACAACCCCACTTCTTGCCTTCAAACAATCACCAAATCTTGAACAGACCATCATTCACAGCAAACTATCCAGCCTTCAGGACAACATCAAGCACAACACCACACAAATCTCTGCAAGACATGCCAGATCACCAACATGGATACTACCATCACAATTGAGAACACCGCCCACCACGTATGTGACAGATACTCATATGATTCTGCCAATGTTGCATACCTCATATGCTGCAGGCAAGGATGGCCCGAGGCATGGTATATTGGCGAGACCATGCAGATGCTACAACAATGGATGAACGGACACTGCACAACAATTGCCAGACAGAGATGTTCCCTCCCAGTCAGGGAACACTTCAGCAGTCAAGGACGTTCAGCCTCCTATCTTTGAGTAAGCTTCTTCCAAGGTGGCCTTCGAGATACACAGAATCACCAATCAGAATGTAATAGCCAAGATGTGAAGATGACCTCAAGCGTGATCTTGGATTCATGTCACGCTACACGTGACCCTTATCATACTGTTTTGTATCTGTAAAATCTTCCTTCCTGTCCTATTTTGACACCATCACCTTGATAACTTGTTCTACCTTAATTAGTTTGTAAAGTTTTTGATTACTTGTTACTTTGGTTAGATTCTTGGCATGAGAGTCTTTATACCCATATTATTCCAGTCATTTGATTTGTCTCCAGCTCCACCCTGGTTTTATTTTCTTGCAAATATCTCGCTGCCTCAATTAGTCAGATTACAGGTCGTCCCTTCACTTGCAATTTAACAATTGGCACTTTACTCACACTATCTGACACTCTGCAGAGACCTATTCTTCGGTCTATCGACAGTCGCTCACACCATTTGTATGATCTTTTTATCTCTCTGCTTATAATTTCTGTGACTGTTTGCCTCTCCTCACTTCACCTGCCGAAGGGACAGCGCATGGAAAGCTTGTGATTTCAACTAAACCTATTGAACTGTAACCTGGTGTCATGTGACTTTTGACCTTGTCTATGCCAGTCCAACACCGGCACCTCCACATCCTGAGGGACACCACTGTGTACTTTCCTCCAGCCTGATAAGCAGCTGTTCACCACTACCTTCTTGCCTCTTACCTAATTTTGCATCTGTGCTGCCTCAACCTCTTCAATCTCATGAGATTGCTAACAATGTTTTTTTATGTGGTACGTCATCAAAAGCCTTTGGCAAGTTCAGATGCACTCCATCATCTGCACTACCCTCATCCACCCTCAAGGTTACTTCATCAAAGAACTCAGTCAAATTGTTTTGAGAGGAAAATTCAGGCAAGTTCCAGAGGATGGCTGATTGATCCCATTAAATTCCAGTCGAGGTGGGTATGGTTTAAGTTGCCCCCATAATGCTCATTTTCTCTTGGCTTTTTTTTTGTTTGAAATATATAATTTATTTTCTTTCATCTTTCTTTCTTTCTGTATCACATGATATGGCTTGAGGGCAAGCTTCCAAACTTCATCAATGATATCAAATAACCGACTGGCAAGGTGTATGTTTAAGTTACCTCTGGAAGTCATTTGGTCTCATTTTTGTAAACTCCTGAAGTAGACAAGTTGCTGACCTCTGATTCTGTCCTGGCCAGGATCGGTAACATTGCCATACCTCACATTGAACTCCAAATCCTCTCTCTTCCTTCGTAGTTCCAATGTGCTTTCTCTTCAATTTGCCCTTCTGCAATGCATCGCAGCTGGTAACTTCTTCATGTTCTTTTCTTTCAGGGTACTTGCTTTTTCTCACTGATTAAATACAGCCCTCTCAAATACAACAAAACATATGTATATCCAATATGGGGCTATGCTTTGGGATGGTTTCTTGCATTCTCCTCCGTGTCATGTGTTCCTTTTTGGATGCTTTACAAGATCTGCACGACTGAAGGCACCCTTAAAGAGGTAATGCATTATTTTGTTTACAGACTTTGAATGGTAACAATTGCTGACTGTGCTAAAACCAGGATTATGTCTGAGTGTATAAAGTTACAAATCACACAACATCAGGTTATAGTCCAACATGCTCGTGCTTCCAATCAAACCTGTTGGACTATAACCTGGTGTGGTGTGATTTGTAACTTTGTACACCCCAGTCCAACAACCGGCATCTCCAAATCATGACTACTATGTCTGAATGGTATGTTATAAAATCCTATCAGAATCACAATCAGCATGGGTTCAGAAAGTCCTCAGACTAGGATGATAACTTTAGGATTGACATATTCACCGATACTGTCCAGTAATGATAGCATTTCATGAGATCGATAATATTACCATTAATTTTCCAGTGTTTTCATGGGATACTCCTTCTCATTGAGCTAGCGAATATAGCTGACACCTAATATTGAAGTGAGGGTGCTCAAAACTCCTTTATTCCCCTGTCCACACCTAGACTCTAGCCACATTCTCTTTTGAAAAGAAATTATTAATTAATTAATTTTGGGATCTGGACTATCAAACAATGCATATTAAGTTCAGAAAATATCAGGGAGCAGGAACACCTAGTAAAAGGAATCCCTGCACACTACCTTTATGGGCAAAGTTCACACTGTGGACAAAAATCAAATTATTTGTGCCAAACTTCATAATGCGATTTGCAAATAAGATGCACATGTCTCGAGTGTGCCCTTGTTGTTGGTTCTACATTGAATGTAAAATAACCGATAGCCTCATATAAAGAGCGTTTGGGATGATACATCCAATTTTATGTCCAAACCCCTCCAATGGCAGAGGAACTTAGTAGTTTACGTTCAAGTGCTTTTCAGTTTTACAGAAGCTTCCCTGCTGCTGTCATGCATCTGCAGAATAGTTACTAAAAGATTTGCAACCACAGGACTGAGGGATGACAATTTATTGCCATTTTGAAATACTGCAATAGGAGATTTTAAACCCTTAAGCTAAAAATTGAATCATTGAGCTATACCAGGCAATTTCCTTTCACATAAATTGTTATAGTAACAATGGAAAATATGTGCTTTACTTTTGTGTAAGTATTTCAAATAACATTTTTATTGTTGAGATGAGACATGTTGTCAAAGCTTTCCTTCTTGCTCGCATGGGGACAAATACAGAAGTTACAAATTTAAATCAACGATTTAAAATATGAGAGTTTAGGGTGCTGCTAGTTGATAGTGTTGTCTTTGATTGACCAAGTTATTGTCATGCAGAAGGTAACAGTGAATTGTGAGTTCCCCATATTTCCAAGTAATTCAAGAAAGGTGTAAGACTTGAGCATGTCTTTTGTTTTTTATGCAGGGAACAGATCCCTCCACATGAAATGTGTTATTTTTAGCAAGTGTGAGTAAGTCATTTTTTAAAAAATTCTTTTGTAAACCCCTACACTAGTGCAAAGAGCGGTAGTACTTATTTTTCCCCAGCACCCATGTCATGTGTGTGCAGGTGTGGGACACAGTGAAGAAACAACGAGTGCAGAAAACTTTATTCATATTCCATCACCAGAAAGAAAGGAGACATCCGGGTGACCAGTGACAAACAGTGCCCTTCTCATCAAAGAGCAGTGCCTAGGTGATCGAAAAAGTGAAGCGCGGGGAGGCGGTTGGAATTAAATCAATTCAGAATTGGAGGGTGAAATAAAACATTCCACACACCGCAGTGCCCACCAATCCTTGAAAACCTTGAGGGTGTTGGCGGACACCACGTACTCCTTTTCCAGGGACACCCGGGCTCGAACAGAACTATGGAAGGGGGCAGGCAATCGGCCATGATGACCCCTTCCATGGCCTTCTACCTGGACCTGTTTATGGCCAGCCTGGCCAGGTCCAGGAGCAGACCCACAAGGAGGTCCTCTAACCTACCCTCCCACCTCCGCACCAGATGGCCAAAGATCAGAAGCATGGGAATGAAGTGCAACCAAAAACATAAAAGAAGGTTCTTGAGGAAAGCAAAAAGGGAGTGCAGATGCCTACACCCCACATGTACATGGTCCATAGACTCCACAGCACGACAGAGCAAGCATTTTTTAAATTCATTAATGGAATGTAAGACCATTACCTAGGTGAACATTTATTGGCCATCCTCAATTGCCTGGAGGGCAGTTAAGAGCCAAGCACATTTTACTGGAGTCACATGTAGACCAAACCAGAATGGTAGTTTTCATTCCCTATAGGAAATTAGTGAACCAGATGGGGTTTTAATGAAAATAGAGATTACGCGATCACCATTAGATTTTGTTTAATTCAAATTTCACCATCTCCAATGATTAGACTTGAACCCAATTGGGATTCTGGATTGCGAGTCCAATGACTTTACCGGTGCACCACCTCCTATTTCTTTGACCCCATTATAAACATGACTGATTACCTTAACTAGATTGTTAGTGCAGTTATCAGTGGACTCAAAACGGTGCAGCAAGTGCTGCCTAACAGCAGAATTAGATGAAAAAGCAAATGTTCAGTTTTCAGGTTTGCAAGGATGGCCTGGTTGAGTGCAACCTTTTCTGTGCATTACAAGCAGCCAGAGGAACACATTTGCTTTGATCAGTCAGTCATTGAGATGTATATTCTAAGTACCCAGCATTGCTCTCGCACATGAATTCATACTGCACACTGTATAACCATTTGATATGAAAGAAAACTCTTTTTGGGCTGACTGCAGTGACATATTAGTGAAAAATACTGCTCATGCAACCATTGAATGGTATCAACATGGAATGTTAGCTTAACTTCTGTTTTCCAATACTTTTTCATACTTTGCTATATCCTGGGGATTTGTAGTAGATTAGATTGCTTACAGTGCGGAAACAGGCACTTCAGCCCAACAAGTCCACACTGACCCTCTGAAGAGCAACCCACCCAGACCCATTCCCTTACATTTACCCCTTCACCTAACACAACGGGCAATTTAACATGACCAATTCACCTAACCTGCACATTTTCTTTGGACCGTGGGAGGAAACCGGAGCACCCAGAGGAAACCCACGCAGACACAGGGAGAATGTGCAAACTCCACACAGACAGTTGCCTGAGGCGGGAATTGAACCCCGGGTCTCTGGCGCTGTGAGGTAGCAGTGCTAACCACTGTGCCACCGTGCTGCCCAAAGGTGGACCAAAGGTGGAGTAGTGCTGTTTCCTCAGTGTGCTAGTTAAGAAATTAGCTGTTTCCTTCTCAGTTTCTGACTATAACAAAGCTATCTGCACTTGTTAGTGGACACAACATAGAGAAAAGGAGGAATAGAATATTTGTGAATTGACAAAGCACTATGTTTGAGGAAACAGGCATAAGATATCAAAATAATAAAAGAAAGAATCCAAAACAAAAAAGTGATGTAAAGAAATTAACATGCTTTCATTGTAATAGGATTGCACATATCAAATCCAATTGTTGGAAATTAAGTGGGATACTGATTATAGCAGTAAGAATGTGTACCATGGATCTTATCAATAGAACTTGAGTCATTTGGTCAGGTGCAAGTTTGACTATATCAAAGTTATTCTTCAGTATAAAGATTATCCTGATCAGATCATTCTTGGCTATGTATTGCATTATAATCCCAGTTGATGCTATAACTGAATAAGTCAGACTCAGACCTATTTTCCCTGTTTTGAAAATACTTTTCATGACTGTTATGAACTATGTCTTCCTCAGTGGTGTATTCTTTTGGAAACAAGTTCCCTTTGTACCACTGCCACAATTTTCATTCCTACTTCCTTCCCTTCTTTTTGGAAGACTCCTTAGACAATGCTACCACTACAATCATTATCCCATTTTTGGAATTTGACCTTTTAGGTTTCATGCATTTCTCCTCATGAATTCAAGGCAAGCAGCTTTAACAATGTGTCTCTCTTTACATCGATAATGTTTAAAGTATTATAGTGATTTTGCTTTACTAATAGTTGGGCTTATTCAGTTTTACTCTGATAAATAGTTATTTCTTTCAGAGTATATTAGTACCCTGCAGCTGGTTGTTTAAAAAGAATGAACTTGCATTTATACAGCACATTTTATGACCTCCGGACATCCTAGGAAAGTGTAATCACTGTTATGATGCAGGGAATCGATTTGTGCAAAGCATGGTCATACCAACAATGCTGAGATGAATTAGTGTTTTTTTTTAAATCATGGATGAGGAATGAAGGTTAGTCAAAATACTAGAAGAGGCCCACTGATCTTCTTTCAATATTGACTTCTCAACCTCCTTGGTTGGTTACAACAAAGCTTTAAGTTCTTATCAGTAAGAAGCCAATTGTGAAGATTCTTCAAGTTAAAAAAGCACAAGTTTATTGCCTGTTAAACGTCCAGATCATACATTACACTGAAGGCCTTTGTGTAGTCACTTGGGCACACACCAGAAACAACATGCACACACACACAGACACGCAAAGAGTTAAAAGTGGACTGTGCTCAGTATAAGGGAAGATGAATAAATATACGTTTAAGTGTCTTCGGAATATTCCCAAGGCATAAAGTTTTAGTTTCAGAACTTGATGGGTTATTTAGTTTCTTGGCCTTTGGCAGCCGTGAATATCAGAGCCATCTTTTAAGTTCTCAGTTTTCTGATGTTTCCTTCCAGTCAGTGTTGTTACCGAGTGCTTTTCTTCTTGAGAGAAAGAGAAAACCTTTTCAAGCCAGTATTCAGTTCTACAGTCAAAAATCCATCTCTTCTCATCTGTCAAAAAAAGCTCATGAAATAAAAGTTGGTAGGATATTCCATCAGCTAATATTGGTTTTCTCAGCATGGTGAATGAAGGTGATATTTGATCTCCAACAGTTTCTCATAAAGGTGCAAATCAGGACCCTTGTGCACCTCCCATAGGGATGGCTGACGAGTTCCACTTCCATGTAGAAAATGTTGATTTCAGCTTAGACTGTCATTAGTTGAATCTAGATTCAGTGTCATGAAACTTGGCTGACTGGTAATCCCTGTGGCCCTTTTTAAAAACTGTTCCTTCTCATGAATGTCATGAGTATTAAATTGGTAGATGGACTTCAAAGTTCAATAGCCCATTTTTTATGTCATTGTGACAAAGAATAGATAAAATATAGTACTTTAAACAGTTCAGCAGGATTAACTTGTCTCTGGCCTCACATCATTCAGCATCAATGAACATTCCAGGTAAATTCTAGAGCAAATCATGGCAGAGCCCCTTTCAGCAAAAACAAAGTTGATACCCATTAAAACCAAGTCGACTTTCTCAAACTTCTCCTGGGTTGTGATTTTTTATGGGGGGAATGTCAAGGCCTTCGTGAGGCTGGAGAAACAATTCATTAAGATGACACAAGTGATGAATAGCTTTAGCTATGAGAAGACACACGAATAACTGAGGTTTTTGTTTCAGTGATCTGAGTTGAGTAAGCTTTCTTTTGCCACAGCCAACTTCTTAAACTAGATCAATTATGTCCCTTCAATTTCATGAGCTTCAACTTTAACAAGTTTCTTGTGAAAGACTTTATCTGATGCTTGCAGGAAGCTCATATAAATGACGGCTACAGACATTCTCTTGGTCACCACTTTATTCAGCACTCCAAAAAATTCTTGAGATTTGTCAGGCGTTATCGATCATTTACAAGTTCTCCCTGATTGGCTAAAAATCTTCAGGATATTCAGTCACTCTATGCTTAATTATGAACCCTTGCATTTTTCTGGAATAGAATATAAAGGACACAAAATGTCGAAAGGGATTTCAGCTGTTTACGATTTAATTAATGACATTTATCTTCACAAATTTGTGGAAAATAAGTTGCAGATTTAATATTGTGCTGCAGTTGTTGATGAACCATCTGTTCAATTTTATTAGCAGTGACTTCATATTTTGCTGCATTGATGTTAATTAACATATTTTTTGAATACACTTTTTCTCCTAGAATCACAGAAAGCTAAGAGAGCTGATAGTTTCTTCCTGAGAAAAATAAAAACATTATTTTCTCAGTATAGATTGATATATATTCCAAAATTGACATCTAGACACCTCCAGCTTCTGGGTTGAAACGCAATCATCTAAAATGTCTTTTCAATTAACTGGATAGTGGGTCATCTTCACACCACCTATTCGTCAATGCTGAGTTCACAGAAATCTTCTCCAATACCAGACCAGTCTACTTCATGATGCCACTATCCAGCTTTGAACTACTGCTCATTTGACATCACAACTTCAGGCTGAAGTGTTTGAACATTGGTGACAGTTAGTGAGCCTTTCCTTTCCCAACTCCTGGCTATCTCCTTCATCCACATGAACAATGAGTTGGAGAGCTCTCCAAAGCTTCATCTCCATCTTTTAAGCAGACTGGAAAGCCATGTGAGTAACCTGACCTGGGCCAAGGTGGGTGAGTTTCTCTCCACTCAATACCAGGCTGCCCCCACCTGTGTCATGTGTTCATTCTACCAGACCTTGAACCTCCCTTATTCTGTCAAGGCTAAAACGTGAGTCCAACCACAAAGAAGCATTTATCTTGCTCCAACCAGCTGACAGCCAATTCATCCAGTTCTGCTCTGACCTTGACAAACCCTCCTTCAGGCAGTGGTCCTGTACCCAGAGTAGCATTTCCATTCACATGTTCCCTTCCCTCTGTCTTGGCTGCTCCTATACCCAGAACTTCTTTTATTTGAGGACAGGCCAGGGGCAGGAGAGAGAGAAAATATGTCATTAGAGGAGGCAGAGAGATGTAGCTTCTTCAATTAGAGGACCTGTTCCTCATCAGTCCAGTCCCTGTCATCTAAAGGGGTCACCCCTCTGAGTGGTTTCCTCCATGATTGAATTTTCCAGTGCAGTACTAGAAATTCACCCATGTGTACTTCAGTTCCTGGTTCAGAGGGTTTTACCAGAATCATTTGAAGATTAAGGGAATTTAGATTGGAAGAACAGCTTAGGATCTCAAAGGATTAAGGTGGCAAGTGGAAAACCTTTCTTTTAAAAAAAAACTGGTGCAATTTACAGTCTTGGAAAGCGAGAAGAAAGTGAAATAGTTACTCTCAAATCAAGTATCGCCATCATAGTAAAACAGCACCGCCAGGCATGGTGACAGGGAAATCTCAGGCCACAATAGAATTTTTTTTTTAAATGACAGCTCCAAGGCTGTCATACATTGAGAATTAAAGTGATGGAGGAGCAATTTAGAAGTTTAAATGGATGAAGCCTATTGGAATACCATTGAGGCCTCAAAAAGGCTGGAGATTGATTAGTTCAACCATGATAAAGGCAGGAATAATCTAGTTAGCATAATGGGATTCGTCCAGAAAAAATTGTGACAACATGGCAAAAAGGGCTTTTATACAGAATTATGAAGAATTCAATTCCCTTTAAGAGAATAGAAATCTTTCCTGTAGGCAGTAGGACTCATTCAGTAAAGCCTTTAAGGAAATTGGCAATTGTTTAATAAGGTCACAATTAGTAGAATCCATTTAGAGAAATCTGTGATTCTCGGGGGAAATCTTCAGTATTAACTCTTTTAGATCCTTGTACCACACCCTCAATGTTGTTTTTCCCTGTGAAGAACTACCCCAGTTTTTCCAATCTGACAGTATTGCTAAATCCCCTTACTCTTTGAATGATTTCATTTTACCTGCAAACGATAGGAATTCTCCACTTTAACTGGAAAAGTGCAGGAAAAGCTTCCAGTACAGCAGTGCAGTAACAGCATTGCTATATGGAAGAATATCTTTTAAACAAGTGAAACAAATAATCATGTTCAAACAACATGGAAACAGGAGTTATTTTGCCAGGAAGATTTAATTTCCGAGTTGGGCCAAATAGAATTGGATGCAATTTTTATGACACAGAATTGCTCCCATACTCGGTACTAATTCATAAGCTGGGCAAGGAAGTATGCTTTTGTGCACATTTTGGAGTGTAGCTGATGGCATTGGAGGTCACGAAAGTATAAAAGAAGCAATTTATATTTTTGACAACAATTGCTTAGACTGCAGGATGAATAAAATTCATGAAAGCGCAATATTTGATAGAGTTCAGCATCCAAGCAAATCCGTAAAGAATTAGGTTAGTGACTCTACAGACCGGTGGAAAACTGTGACTCTGGTGACTAAAGTCAAAATTCATAAGAGACAGAATTGTTGATGGAATTGCTGATGAGTCTTTGGCAGATTTATTACAGTCAATGGAAAATTTGAGAGAAGCAAAAAGTTGAGAATCGACAGAGCTCAAGCCTAAGAGACAAAGATCAATCTTATCACTAGGGATCAGTAGAATCCATTCAGTTCTCAAGGTACAACCCCCTGAAGGAGATACATGATAAGCCAATGAATTGAACTAGGGCATATACTAGATACTAGCAGTTTTTAACAATTCTATGGAGCAAGAGAGCTTCACTGGTTGCTTCTTAATCTTAGATTACATTACATTACATTACAGTGTGGAAATAGGCCCTTCGGCCCAACAAGTCCACACCGACCCGCCCGAAGCGTAACCCACCCATACCCTTACATCTACCCCAACCCGGGTCTCTGGCGCTGTGAGGCAGCAGTGCTAACCACTGTGCCACTGTGCCGCCCACCAAGACGAATAAGCTCCAAGGAGAATAAGCACAATTTCTCTAATCTTCCCTTGTAACTAAAATCCCTCATTTCTAATATTATTATAGTAAATCTTTTTTGAACTCTCTCCAAGGCTTTAACATCCTCCCTTTAAATAAGATGCCCAGAACTAAACACAATATTAAATGTGGTTTGACACATGATTTTTAGAGGTGTGAAATTACTTCTTTGCTTTTATACTGTTCACCTCTATTTATAAATCCATGGATCCGAAAAGCCTTCTTAACAACTGTTTCAACTTCCCTGGCCACTTTCAGAGAATTACACACTTGAAGCCATGATCCATCTGCACCAGTACTCCCACCAAATTTGTACCATTGATCCAATGTCATCTCTCCATGTTGCTTCTACCAAAATGGTTTACCTCACATTACTCTGCATTGGCCAGGTCTGTGCTCGCATTCACCCAATAAAGTTGCTCAGTGTCATCCCCACAATTTACTATTCTTCTTAACTTAATATCATCTGCAAATTTAGAGATTTTGCTCTCAATAACCATCTCAAAATGGTTTATTTAATCAGAAAACATAATAGTTCAAACACCGACCCTCAAGGGGCATCACTTTCAACTCTTCAGTCTGAGAAATGTCCATCTGTTTTCTATTTTTTTAGCCAACTTCTAATCCATGCTGCCAAGAACCCATCAATCCCAAGTATTTCTAATTTGCTAACCAACTTGTTATGTGGCACTGTATCAAATGCGTTCTGAAAATTCAAATATACACCATCCTCAGCACTATCCTTATCCACCACCAGTGTCAACTCAAAAAAGAACTCAATTAAATTTGTCATACATGACCTACCTTAACAAAGCCATGTTTTCTGTCTCGTACTAACTTATTTTTCTCTGTGTATTTTTATCTTCTTATGGACTCCTTTTGTTTTGCCACTATTGATGTTGAGCTGACAGGTTTGTAGTTTCCTGGGTTATCCTTTGTCCCTTCCTTTAATAGATGGTGTCATGTTTGCAATCTTCTAGTCTCCCAGGACTAATTTGGTGTCAGTGAGGCCCAAAACATTTCTGTTAATGGCTCCGCAATTTACTCCCATACCTGCCTCAGAAATCTAGGATACATACCACCCTGATCTGTTAACTTCTCTACCTGGAGTGCTACTCACCATTTTAACACCTTTATTGATCACTTAACATCCACATTTTCAACTGGGCCATTGTCATCTTCATCGAGTGCCCCTTTGCTTCGATAACCAGCTAACTGTGCTTGTTCCTTATGGTCCCCACTCTATCCTTGACTAATCTTTTATTATAAGTATGTTTGAAGAACATTTTGCTATTTGTTTAAGTGTAGCCTGCCATTCTTTTCTCATACTTCCTTGTAACCTTTCTTATTCTACTCTTAGCCTCTCTCATGCATTTGAGATACTTCTCTTGACTTCTATTGCTAGTATTAGCCTGGTACATACCATATGTTTCATTTTTCTTTCTTGTTTTCTCATCTATATCCTTAGGGTATCCAAATCCTGGATGGCTATATTTATTTCTCACAATATGTACCTAGCTTGCACACTCTTTATCATTCTTTTAAAAGTCTCTCATTTGTCACCCACAGTCTTAGGCACCAAGTGTGTTCCCAAACAACCTGATCCAGTTCAAGTTTTAGCCCCATAAAATTTGCCCTTTTCTAGTCTGGAATCTTATTCCTTGACTGATTTTATCCTTTTCTAATCTAATATTGAGCCTTTTTATGTAATGGTCGCTCCACCATGCTGATATTCTTCACTTGGCCTATCTCATTTTCCAAGAACGGATTCAGCACAGCTTCCATCTATATAGGACTGGAAATGTACTGTGACAACAAAGTCACTACTGCCTTCCTGCTTCTCACTTCCAACCATATACAGGGCAACCTTGATTACCCAAACGACACAGGCGGGCAGTATTTTATTCGGACAATCGAATGTTTGGATAGTTGAGTATTTGGATAACACAGTTTACCCAGACATCAGGACCTTGAGATCTTGTTCAGATAAACTGAAATTCAGATAATCGATGTTCGGATAATCAACATTGTACTGTAGTTTCTAATGTGGGAACTGTATCTCGTTCAAGGGTAGTGATAATATCTCTTACTAAGACTGCTACACCCCTTTCCTTTTTAACACACCCTATTCCTACTAAAAACCTTATAAGCTGGAATGTTCTAGCTTGAGCCACATTTCTGTCTATACTGTTATGTCATATGCCCCTATAGCAATTGCTACTTTGAGTTCCTGGATTTTGTTCACTATACTCTATATATTTGCATACATATGACTTAACCCTGTCCTTATTTCTTTCCTGCCTTTTGATAGGTGATCATTTCTTTGTTTACTGTCAAAGTACAAACCTTCCCTCACTTATTTTTCTTCATTCCCTGACTTCTTTGTTTTGCCCTCTCTGGTGCTTCTAAAACTAGGCCCATTAGTCAACCCATGGCATTATTTAGTCTCTCAGCCAGGAGTTTATTTCCATTTCAGTTCACGTGAAGACCATCTCTTCTGAGCAGCTTTCTTCTTTCCCAATGTGATCCCAGTGTCCCAAATATATAACCTCATCCACTCTACACGATTTCACAAGGCATGCATTTACCTCCCTGATCTGCCTTTGCCTAACTGGTGAAGCTTGTGGCACAGGTAGTATTTCTGAGATTACTGCCCTGGAGGTACTGAGCTTCAACCTAATCCTTAATTCCTGAAACTGATCCTGAAAGTCCTTCAAGCTGTTGCTGATTCCTACATGAACCATAAACGCTGGTTGTTCATCCTCACTTTTCCCAGAAGTTTATCCAGCCATTATGTTACGCGCCGTTCCCTTGCGCCTGGGAGGCAACAGACCATGCAGGACACACAATCTCAGCTTCAAACTACTTTTTTATTTGTTTAACTTGCTGGAGTTTCTTTTGAAGAGGTAACAGTGAGGCTTGATGAGGATAATTCTGTTGATGAGCTTTGCATGAACTTTCAAAAGACATTTGACAATACTGTACAACAGATGTATGAATAAAGTTATAATTCATAAAAAAATGAAATAGTAGCAATGAGGATGCAAAATTGGCTGACTAATTGGAAGCAAAGAGTGGTGATTAATGCATATATTTTGGGAAAAAGGTTAAGATTTATAATGGAATTCCAAGAAGTCAGTATTAGGATCCTTGTTTTTCCTGATATGTATATATGTTAATAATCTAGATCTGGATATGCAGGGACAATTTCAGAGTTTGTGTGATGTGAAACGTGGCATCATTATAATCCATGAGGATAGTGTTGTACTCCAGAAGAATAGAGACAGGTTGGTGGAGTGTGCAGAGAGGTGCCTGCCGAAGTTTGATGTGGAAAAGTGTGAGATGATGCAGTTTGGAAGGAGGAGTATGGACCAACAATATAAAATGGCAGATACAATGTTTAAGGAGAAGTAGGACATGGATTTATATGTGCATAGATCACTGAGGTGGCAGGACAAAGAGTGTAGTTAATAAAGCATACAGTATCCTGTATTTATAGAGGTATAGAGTATAAGAGCAAAGTGTTTATGCTGAACTTATACAAGATTCTTGGCAAACCTCAGCTCTCGGCCCCATAGCATAAGAAGGATATGAGAGACTCAGTGAGAGAACAAGATAGTGTGCCTTAAATGGACCGCCTCTTGCCAATGGAAGAAGAGGTGTTAGAGCTTGGAAAATGTAACATACTGGCAAAATGTATGGAACCCCAACAAAGTGAGCAACCTAGCGGGTGTGCACCAAAATCCTAGTAGTAGGTGCAAAATATAGCATTCATGTGTCCAGCATTGGTCATATAATACTCCAGATGATCTGTAGTCAGATGCATGTATTGGAAAGTACATTCCCTCTTCAGTACACATTTATCTCTCAAAAGTCTCCATGCCTTTAGGACAACCTTGGATCTCTGCAAAAGAGATAGAAATCTCAAAGGAATTTGGTAGCACTTTGTGACTATCAAAAAGATCAAAACCTGAACTGCTGATGATGGCAAGCAGAGCTTTGGTCAATCACACTGGGAGCAGTGTGTGGGAGGGAAGTGTTGTTCAGTTTTTGGTTAATAACATGTGTCTGGAGTCAACAAGGAGCAAAAGCTGCACCTGCAATGTACACATCTGGCAGTGTTTCTAGATGGCTTATATATCCATACATGAGTTAAGGAGCCCATCCAGGCCTCAGGTGAGTTAAGTCTCTGACGTGTGTATGTGTATATGGCTCCCTTCATTGAGAGAGTGAGTGACAGCCCATCTGGACACCACATTTATTAAACTATACATTGGATGCCAGAGTTACAAAATTCTCTGTGCCATCTCCTCTTCTGTGTTTTAATGCCTTCCTTTGTCTCACAGATTGATAGAAATATTGAGTGTAGTCACAATGGACCATAACCTTTGAATGACCATGTAGGTCTGTGATAGTTTCTAGTTGTACAAATCCCCTAGTAACCGTTCCTGCAATAGTTATTATATTCAGAGCATGATCTGGCTCTCACATATTCAGCTCATTTTGTCCACTTAATGCTGAGGCCTTCAACCCAAACTCCATCTGGCAAATATCTATCTCTGTTTACCTTGTGGATGCCCTTTGCAGTGACTACACCATGGCAGTTCACCTTGTAAAGTGCAAGAAGTCATTGAGCCTTTTGTAGATCTGGACCCAGATTCACTTGTAGCTGCTGCCATCATTGAAGAGCAGAGCTTCCTGCCTTTCCCAGAGGACCTGAAGGAGAATCTTCAAGGAAGCATTGCTACATTGTAGGGCCACTCATTGTCTGCATAAGGGAATGCTACAGTAGTTGAAAGGTGGTGACAGCAGGTCAAAGGGTGGATTGGAGGGGTGTTCAAGACTTTCAGGACTTCAGGAGGGAGTCTATTACATTTGGATGGGGCAAGGATGAGGGAGCACCAACTCTAGGGATCCAAGGAGACCATTCAAAAAGGAAATGGCAGAAGTTTCAGTGAAAACCAGCCTGAAGGATGTCACTAGATATTAGCAAGTTAATGTCTATATGGGTGATGTTGAATGATGGCTCTTGTACCTTTGGGGCTGATGACTTCCTGCCTGTCCTGTCACATGATTAACCAAGCTGCTCATCTTTGCATAGCTAATTCATTGTCCAGTGTGTTCTTTTATGTAGCCACTTGTTTGGACTCTGAGTGAAGGTCCCATATATTTCTGCTCCTGCCATTGGGACATTCAACAAGGGATGAAGAATGCAAAATCCTTCTGTCCAACCCACTGACATTCATGAGGTTGGAGTGCTTCTCCTGTTCTTTCATTCACTCCCCAAGGGAGATTTAAGTTAGGTACCAAAATGTCTGTCTTGACTTCTTAAAGAATTCAAGTCTGACAGGTTACTTTATGACTTGATCTATGTTTTAGCCGTACTGCTGTTGAGCACCCTGGTTGATTTTAGCAGGGTTGCGCTAAGGCTTAAACATTTCAATCTTTGAGATAAGCTGCAAATAGCTGATTTTTGCTTATAGTTGATGACAGCAGAACACTTGCATCATGATTACAGTTGTGTTTGGTTTATTAGACGTCATCTTATATGAAGCATGCACATTAAAACATATTAACATATGTATCTTTAAAAGAAGAATCAGTTCCTATGTCTTGCAGCATGAACCAAATGAAATTTGAAAAGTTAGCTTGAAGGCAGGAAAGTGGAATGGGGATCATTGGGGTGACTCCAGGCTCAACTAGCAAATGAAAAGTCAGTGCTCTTGGTGCATCATTTTGATTTCTGAGGACTGTTATTGGGACTCATGGCACAAGAGTCAGATAGTCCTGTATGATTTTTCAGTCTATTACAACAGCATCTGGAAAATCACAAAGGATACATTGAACATTGCACCAAAATTCCCAACTAAACTGAGTATCATGTGAGGATTGAGGCTAAACTGTTTTGCTTGCCTACTGTGTCAAAATACACGCGACATTTAAATTCACTGCTAAGGCACCTGCCAATGATCCATTCTGATGTTGGTTACAAATACATGAATATATTTTTCTCCTGTAGCGCATTCTTCACCACATTCGTCCGGCTGATGACTTGTTGCAGTTCGAGAAATCGAGGAAAGATCCACTGCTGTGTGGCAACCTGAATTCTGAGCTCAAACTGTCTCCACTCGGTGCTCAGGATGGCCTGCTGGAAAGTGTGCCTGTTTGATGCTGCAGAAAGAGATGCAGCCACTTTTCAGAGCAATTCCAGGCTGAAACAATGTCAATAATTTGATTCGCCTCCTTCAGAGACCCAATTTCAGTCATGATATGGCATCAACTTTCCATCATGTGCATTGTGCAAAGAAATCCACCAAATATTCTACACTCCATTTCCCGAATCAAAACAAATAGATGTCAGTTGTGCATTGCAATCAATTTATCAAATAAACCCACAGAATTTAATCCTTGAAGTAGATATATTTCTCTGGTGCATGGTTGGAATTAATTTGTACAGAATGTCAGTTTTGTAGTGAGAAGTCTGTCTGTCTACAAAATTTCATGTTCTTAGGAAAATTGCCAAAGCCAGAGGATTTTCTAAGGCAATATTTAATATTTAATATTATCTCAATGAAAGTATAATCATCTTGTTCAATGTACAGAAAATGTTTGTCATCATTCATAGAATAGGTTTCGCCCTGGATTGCGGAGACAGTTACATGGTTACATACTTATCATCAACCTGAGCTACAAATCTCAAAAATCACGAAGACAGTTTTGTTGCTAAGGCCACTGTAGGAAAATTATTAAATAAATGCTACAAATCAAATGTATTTAACTAAAATTTTTCTCTTGTACAATTCTGTAATGCATTTTCAAATGGTGCCCATTTTCATCAAATGTTCATGAGTTTAACTCTTTGACATCTTATATGATGTAGTTGCTTAAGAGGGACATTTATTTGACAAGATTAATTTTTTTTTAAAGTTGAAAATATAAGAAAATACAGAGCACTTACAACAATATGTCCTTAGTTTAGGCAAATAGCTTGGCTTGCATTTTCCTCAACCACTTCAGCTTAAATCAAAGAACAATGGAAATGGGGTATGGTCACACTGTGAGGTCTTTACCATATCTTCTCATCATATGGAGATGAGTTTCAGTACCTGATCTCCTGTGAAAGCCCCTGGTCACCTCTCTGCCATGTAATACACATAAATGCAGGCCCAGATTCCAGACCTTTTTACATTCTTACATCTGGTGTTTCTGCTGGCCACAGAGCGATCCATGAGAAAGGAACTGACAGAACCTGGAGTTGTTGTGCAGGAGATGGTTAGTTGAGGGCTACCCTCTTTTTATAATTGCCAAAGAAGCATATCTACTTAACTTCTTGGTTTAGTCTGAGGCCTTCATTGAAACTATTGTTTGGGAGCAATCTGTTTAACACCTGCAACTCAGTGATCATGATTGTGACTGGATATTACTCCCCACCACCCACCTGCCCCCACTCTGCAGCAATAAGGGTGCAGATCCATCCCTGGAAATCCTCAACCCACCAACTGATCCTACAGAGCAACACCTGGCATGCAAGAAGTTTCCATTCTGCCTTCATTATTCATAACTTATCCCCATTTGTTTCATTTTCTTTCCCAAAGTAGTCAATGAGTTGCTCTGGGTGACAAAGTCAAAGCAAAGATCACATAAGCGCAACATGGTCTGCAAAACTGGAATCAATAAGAAACACGTGGAAATTGGCATCATGCGTGGATGTTCACTGGTGATTCACAATGTCAGCATCATTCACAAATCCTCAAATACTGAGGCAGTGCATGCACAAATGCAGAAAAGTAACATTCATGCCTCTCAAGTGTCAGGCAATGACCATCTCCAACAATGGAAAATCTAACTATCACCAGTGACATTCAATGGCGTTACTATCACTAAATTCCCCACTAACAATATCTTGGGTGTTATCATTAACCAGAAACTGAACTGGCCGAGTCAGATAAATACAATGCTGTAAGAATAGGTATAGAAGGATAATGACAGCTGATTCATGAGAACCTTACCACCTGCCCATTCCCCTCCAAGTTACTCACCATCCTGACTTGGATGTATATTGCCGTTCCTTTGGTGTCTTGTTCTACTCCAACACCTCATTTGCATCCATCCCTGTGATGTGGAGATGCAGCACATTGAACTTTGTCTCCAACTGTTCTCCCTGCCTACTGAACTCTGGCATTATACCTTAGTGATGTCCACCTTTTCCCTCTACACTCCGCTTCTGGAGGTCATGGTAGCAGTCACTGCCAAAAATCCCCCTACCATAGCCTACCATCCCATCTAGTGCTGTTACACATACCCCAATATACCTTGAGAATGTCCCCATTACCATCCTTGTTCCCACCTCTGCAAATGCTGTTGCTTTCCCTAACTTCAACCCTGAGCTTGACTCTCCCATCCTTTTAGGCAGTGATCATTTAATTTGCAAATGTTTCTCCACTTTTGTGCTATGAATACAGAGTGAACATAGTGAGGCATCAAATTCTGGGCAAATCTATATTGCATCAAGCCATTGGTACTTGACAAACAGACACTGTCATCTCAGTGATATAAGAGTTAGCAGCAATAACTTAAAAGGGGAATGAATGCGAGTCAACACTATCCTATCACTTTTGGAACTTTCAAGTGTTCTATGGGTCCCCCATGGGAAATTGGCTGTAAAATAAGTCATGCCACTATGATGGTGAACTCTAATTAATGCAATGGAAAGTGGAATGGTTGAAGTGGATCTGGAATGGGATAGAAAGCAACAGATACTCCCTTTTTGATGTAATGTGGTTGTCACTGAACTGGTGCAGCACCTTCTACAAGTTGGTTGCTGTGACCTGAGCCATGATGAGACACAATAGGACACCTGAAGAGATAGTTCCTAAATTTGGACTAGTCTTGGGTCAACCCTCCAGTTACGTCCAGATAGATTGTGCCATATTATCCTGGTGGGCTGTGCTCTGTACATTTGAAGCAGACAACAAGGCAGTGTGATAGATGTTGAGAAGCCGGGGAGCGGGATCAGTCATCCTAGGAGAAGGGTGAGGACATGAGCTGGAGGAAGCTCTCCATGTGGATGATAGAGTTCAGCTGCATCAGTCGCTACAAGGTAGATAGGGCCTCATTGACATTCAATTCTTGTAGATGTGAGCTGTGTGCAGAAGACCATTATGCACTATAAAAGTCTTGATACCAGCTTTTGGTTTGCATTATGAATGCAAACTGCAGTCTGTATTAGTTTCCTTTGTGTTCCCTTTGTACTAGCTGTCAATAAAAGCTTATGTGTGCACTTGTCTGAATACTTGCCTATATGTGATGATGGCCTTTCACAGACAAGATGTGGATGACCATTGGGGAAGGATATTGGGGAAAGAATAGCAGGGACTCAGAGTGAGTCTTCAGATGGGACGTAGTTACGGACAGGTAAACTGTGTGGTCTACGGATTAACCAACAACTAGAGTGAGAGAATGTGCAAGGAGAGTATCAGGCATATTGGCTTCATGCTGTAAGCAGTGTGGCTTTGTAGCTGCTGTGCCATTACCTTGCCAGTGAGGATCATCACCAGATTGCCAACACTTGTCCAGGTGGAAAGCAGCGACCTAGCAAAGACTTTGCAGGTACAAGTGATACTGGTCTTTCTGTGAATATCCACTGAATGACAAGTTGTTGTGTGAACATCAAATGGTAAGATAGGTTTGGAATCAGATGAGAAGAATGCAGTTGGGGTAAGGCAGGTGTTAATGAGATATGTTTGGTAAAATGTGGTGAGAAATTACATGGAGCCTGCACTGAGAATCTCTCCAAAAAGCTCAACGCAACTTAAACTTAGCTAAAACAAAATCTTTGCATCTTAGGTTACGTAGCCCCTCAAACGCGATCCATCATTTAATAAAATAGTGACTGACTTACAAATTAGTGTCTTAGTCTCCTATTCATTAATACTTCTAGTTAATAAAAAAGAAAACATCAACTTCTATTGTTAAATTAACAGCTAATCCAGAATCAAATTCAGTGTTTGGAAGGGAATTCCAAACTTGCACTGCACTTCCTGGACCATTTGTTAATTTCATGCCTAATTGTGTGATCCCCTTGTAATTTAACCTTTCTAGTAATTGGTACCATTTTGGTCACTCTATGCTGCACTCTGAAAAACAATATATCCTTTCAAAGTAGTGCTGTAATGAACTGCTCACCATACTTCAACTGTGGCCTCAAGTATATTCAGGATTTTTTTTTAATGGAAAAGATGCGTCTTATATCATTGTCCAAATGCCTGGATCATGCCCATTATATTTCAGTTTGTGCAAATCAATTATATTGAAAACCTAAATATAACTTTGCTAGTGCAATTTCTGGTGATCTTCCTGATTGTGTCGAAAACTGAAACTCCACCATCAGGTTTATTTCTGAGCCATTATTTTAGATGCAGACATAAATGATACAAAACAAGTTATCGTGATATGTGGTATTTATTGATCAGTGCTTGAAACTCTAAATGAATGTAAATATTTCATGCTAAAATATTCAATGATTCTTCTTTCATTTGTATTCTTATTCTTCAGAAATAATGTCAAACATTTAAATAAGTGGGTCTTCCCATTCTCTTGTATATCAACAAACTGGAAAAGACCATCTCAAGACATTTAATTGAGATGTTGCAGTAGGTTTTATATACTTTGCATACTGAAGTAATGACAGCTAAATCCTGCAACAGCTTCAGAACAGGAGCTGATAAATGCCATCAAGGATCCTAGACATTCTTCACATGATGATCAGATCTACAGTTTATACTTCCTATTAGAGGTTTAAGGAGTAACATCAAGTTCCAGATGGAGGACAACGTTTACATGTACATATATTTCTATTAAACCCCATAAATAAGAACAATCATGTGCAAATTTCAAAGAGAGCAGAGACATCTTGGTTCCTTTCTTTCAGTCTCAATTTGTATTCTGACAGAAAAACAAAAGTGTCCAAGACAAGCTTTTGAATTTCTCAGGCAGGCAACATCAATTAGTTTTGTGTTGTGTGAGGTTTTGAAAGGATAAGCAGCTCTTTCTTTCAAAAAATATATACGAGTGGGGAGTGGTGGTTGGAGTGGCAGTGACAAGGATAGGATCTTTTCAGCACCAAATTATCTTCAACAGAACTTTGAACTTCTGTTTGCCTAATAAGACAATTTTTTTTCAGTGATAGGAGAATGTGTATGCAAGACTGTAAATATTGAATTATCTATTCTGTTAGGGAGGAGTAGAAATATCAACATCTGCAGAATGAATAACATTTCAGAATCACAGTGAGCCAAATTGCAAGTCACAGGACTTTTCACATGGTGACTGTGATGAGTAAGATCCAAGGTGTCAAAAAAGTAGGTTTAGTCATAATGTCCTCAAGAGAATGAAGCAATGAGCTCAAAGTGAGGGTTGCTGTCTGTAGATAAAATACTGCTCTATGTTTGATTTTTTAGGAAGTCATGGGGTTAGTACCAGTTAGATCTGAGCCTTCAATAATAACCAAGGTTAATAAAATTATAATCAGCCACACTTTGGGGCATTGCAGGGATCTGAATTAATCCTTTATGATTTTAATAGAGAATGATAGGCTAGAAGTAAGTTATTAGATACATTAGAATAAGAAGATAAATGAAAATCTTCTCAGCTTATGCTAGGAGATAGCATGCTCGTACTCTATGGAAAATCACTGATGTTGTTTAGCTAAACAGCAGAATTTTCTACTAATATATCCCAAGTAAATGGTCCAGTATAATAATTCACCAGTATACTGGTGCCAAGTGAATAACTTAGTGATGTAGATATTGGAGTGTTCTGTTGATGCACCATTCCTGACTCAATAACATACTGATATAGCTAATTTATCAGGGTTGCCTGGATATGTCACCAACGTATCGACTCTGATTGGTTAACTCATTGATGTACTGGAGCTGACCACATTCATTGATGTACTAGCACTGACCAGGTTTTTTATTATTTTTATTCACTCATGGGATATGGTGATCGCTATACGAGCATTGAATAATAATTCAATTGGTGGCACAGTGGCTCAGTCGTTAGCACTGCTGCCTCACAGCACCAGGGACCCAGGTTTGATTCCAGCCTTGGGCAACTGTCTGTGTGGAGTTTGCATGTTCTCCCCGTGTCTGTGTGTGTTTCCTTCAGGTGCTCTGGTTTCGTCCCACAGTCCAAAGATGTGCAGGTCACGTGAATTGGCCATGCTAAATTGCCCATAGTGTTAGGTGCATTAGTCAGAGGAGCAGCGAAATCGACGTTTCGGGCAAAAGCCCTTCATCAGGGCATCAATGTGGACGTCAACAGTTTCCTCATTTCCCCTTCCCCCACCTCACCCTAGTTCCAATGAACTGCTGTGCTCTTCCAGCACCACTAATCCAGAATCTGGTTTCCAGCATCTGCAGTCATTGTTTTTACCGCATTAGTCAGAGGGAACTGGGTCTGGGTGGGTTATTCTTCGGAGGGTTGGTGTGGACTTGTTGGGCTGAAGGGCCTGTTTCCACACTGTAGGGAATCTGATCTAATCAATTAATCAACATACCAGCGCTAACCAGCTAGCTTCCTACTAAATGATGCTGACCAGCTATTTCATCAATGCACGAGTGCTGAATGGATAACTCATGAGTATGTGACTGGATATCTCAAGTTGGATTTTTCTCTCCATCAGCCTGTGACTGGGGACAGATTTAATTTGTGTGCTGCAGTTGACTAGATGATTCATGTGAAGTGGTATTGACCAGAAAGCTGTTGAATACATATTTGTAGTATTCTATCAGTGGACGTGCCATTACATATTGTATCACAAAGTGCTGTTTCTTTCTTAAGTGACAAGGAGGGCAATGAGGTCCTGAAGGAGAATTTATGTAATTAAGAAAAAAGCTAAAAGGTAGAACCTCAAGAGTAGTAATCTCAGTGTGGCATATTGGTGAAATAATATGAAAGTTGATTGATTGAATAAGTGGTTCCAGAACTGGAGTGGAACAGAGGGCATCTGATTTCTGACATTGGAATTCATCCTGGAGGATTCTTTACAAGATGGATGGGTTACACCTTAGCTGCACTGGGACTGATATCCTTGCAGGGAAATTTGCTAGTGCTGTTGAGGAGATTTAAAATGACGTTCAGGTTTTTGGGAACCTAAGGGGTAGCTCAAACAGCAGGTAAAGCTGGTAACAGCAGGAAGTAGAAAAGTGACAAGTGAAACTTAGAAGGTAAGCCAAACAAGGGCAGGCAGCAGCTAAAATTAGAACATCAGATTAGACATAAATTAGAATATATCTTCAAAAAAAGTGAAAGGAATTCTACTTATATGCACTCTGCATTCGCAACAGGATAGGTAGATGACTTAAAGCCATGAATAGCAGTAAATGGATATGATGTAATTATGTAACATATGATTACAAAAACATGGCTGCAGGGTGAAAAAATCTGGGAACGGAATAACAGAAAAAACTGCAGATGCTGGAAATCTGAAAGAGAAACAGAAATTACTGGAGGAACTCAGTAGGACTGGAAGCATCTGTGGAGAGAAACCAAGCTAAAATTTCAAGTTCAGCGACCCTTCTGCAGAACTGGACCTCCTCAAAACATTAACTCTGTTTTCTGTCTTCATAGATGCTGCCAGACCAACTGAATATTCAAGATATTCAACATTTAGGAAAGACAGGCAAAAAAGGAAAAGAAGGTGGATTTTCATTGGCAGTAAGGGATAGGATGTACACATTAGTAAGGGAGGATCTCAGGATCTCAGATTTGTAGAACAATGTGTAGAATCTGTTTAGTTAGAGCTGAAACAAAAATAGTAGCTAACATTGATAATTGTATATAGGCCACCGAACAACAGCCGCAACATCGGGGCACAGTAAAAGTCAGGAGCATAGTGTAGTAATTATGGGTGACTTCAATCTATATATAGACTGGATGGACCTAATGACCACTAATGTCTTGCAGAAGATGAGTTCCTCAAGTGTGCTGGGAATGGTTTTCTAGAGCAGCATGTTGAGTTATGTAAAGAGGAAAGTGGCTGAGATAAATGTGGATCTATTACGGGCAGAATCAGGAGAAATTATAAAATGGGAATAAAGCAATGACTCAGAAGCTAAATATTATTATTGTTTATCTCTGAATTAATTGAGGAAAATACAAGTAATCTTCTAGAATTTGAGATCCAAGGGACAGGAAGAATGAGGAGTTGAAAGAAATTACATAGAAAGAAGACTATGTTGGAGACATTACTAGGACTAAAGGTTGATAACTCCTCGGGACATGATATTTTACATCTCAGTGTTGAAAGAGGCAGCTAAGGACACAGTAGAATCATTGATATTCATCTTCCAAAGTTCTACATATGCTGGAATACTTCTTGCAGATTGGTGGGTAGCAAATGTTATTTCAGTATTCAAAAACTGAAGGAATGAGAAAATAGCTTCACATTCAAAGTAGGTGAAATACTAGAATTTACGATTCAGGATGTGATAAATTGACTTTTGTATAATAACTATCTGATTGCCATAATCAGAATGGATATGTGAATAGGAAATTATGCTTGTCCAAACCTTATCTTGAGGATGTTACAAACAGAATTGAGAAAGAACGAGTCAGTGGACATAGTATATTTGGATTTTCAGAAGGATTTTGATCCAATCCCCCACAAGATGCTTTTTAACAAAATTAAAGCTCAGTGGATGGCAGACAATGTTCTGACATAGTTTAAAGATTAGCTAATGGGCAGAAAACAGAAGGTTGAACTAAAAATATCATTGTCAGATTAGCAGTTTTTGAGTAGGGGGATACTGCAAGGATCAGTACTCAGGCCACGGCTGTTTACAATATATATCATGGATTTGGATTTGGGGACAAAATGCAATATTCCCATTCTCAGTAACAAAGCTCGGTGGGAAGGTATGGTGTGAAGGAGATGCAAAGTGGCTTCAAGAGGATTTGGAAAGATAGAGTAAGTATGGCAAAAGCATGGCAGATAGAATATAATTGTAAACAATGTGAGATGACCCACTTTGGTAGGAGGAACAGATGAGCAGAATATTTCTTAAATAGTAAGAGATTAGAAAATGTATATGTGCAAGGGACTTGGGTGTCCTCGTCAATAAGTCATTGAAGGCTAATATTCAGATGTAGCAAACAATTAGAAAAGCTAATGGTATGTTGGCCTTTATTGCAAGAAAATTTGCATACAGGAGTAGTGAAGTATTTGCTAATATGTATAGAACCTTGATTAGAATGCATCTGGTGAAGTATATGCATTTTAGATTCCCTTACCTTAAAAAGGATAAAATTGCCATGGGGACAGTGCAATAAAGGTTCACCAGACTTGTCCCTGAGATGATATGACTGTCCTATGAAGACTGGGGAAACTGTGTCTGTATTCTTCAGAGTTTTCAAGAATGAGAGGTACTGTCATTGAAACTTCAAAAATACTTAAAGGGATAAACAGTATAGATTTTGATAAGATGTTACACCTAGTTGAACAGTCTAAAATCAGGAAGTACAATTTTAAAATAAGGGTAAGCCACTTAGGACCAAAACGATGAGAAGTTATTTTGTCCAGGGAGTTGTGAATCTTTGGATCTGCGGAAACTCACTTATTGAGTATGTTTAAAGTGGAGATTGACAGATTTCTAAATAACAATGATGTTAAGCGATATGGGGAAAATGTGGGACCATGAGCATGCTGAATTGTGGAGCAGGCTTAATGGGCTGAATGGCTTACCAGTGCTCCAATGTTTCTAAGAATGATAATCTGAGAAGCTAAAGTATATGATAAAAGCAGATATGCAGTATTTATCTATTGCCAGTCACTGACACGGCATCTCCACAGAAGAGGTTTAATATCAGGAATTTTGCTTTTATAAAGTGAAGCGCAGTATGTATAATAGGACATCAAATTCAAGAAAGATGTACTGATGCCTTTTTAGTGCTGAGTTACAGCTGTATTTGTCATCGAGATACTCTCATTGGCACAAAGGTTTTGTGACACAAAGATATTGCCTCTCTATGAAGTTACAGATGATTATTACTGTTTCTTAGTGTGATATTAAATGTTAGCTGTTTTTAATGTAATATTAAATCTTTTTGAAGGCAATATTCCCTCCTCAACAATAGTGAGATGACCATTGAGAGACTGTGGAGAGAAGTTGTTTCTTGTTTTCTGACTGTGTCTTAGCAATAAGATTTATGATCACTTCTCTGCTATTATGATGTTCATGTTGTAACTTGTCCTGAAACTCTCATATTTTGCATGTACTTTTGATAGCTATTAAATTGATATACATTTGTCCTTGGAGTGATGTGTATCAGTACAATTTCCTATTTTAGCCTTCCCATTTGGTGTCTGCAAACAGCAACCCTAGGTTAGATTTTGCCAAGTTATTTGTCGAGTATTATATCCTCAGATTTGCCCTCATAATGTGCCTCAAATGCATTCCCATCAGACAAATTACTCATCTTCCAATTTTTACATTATCCCTCAATGTTAAATTAATCTTTTTGTAAAAGCACTGGCAGTTTTGCACTCTGGACTACATCCAGTAGGGAACAGGCTGAGACTCTGCTCCGCCATTAAAATGAGGTGATCTTCAGTGTATAAAGGCAAGTAGCCTATTTCAAAACCAACCTATCAACTTGAGCTCAATAGTTCAAATCTTTACATTCTCATTGCAGGGCTTCCTAAACAGAGAAGGCAAGGCAGGATGACATAACTCATAATGACTAAATCAATGCAATGTCAATTGCATCTTGTTCTATTTGTTTATTTGTTTTCTCTTAAGACTGTGTTAAAAACATTTTTTTTTAAAAAAAGCACCGTAACTTGACTCTCCAGCAGATAGAGAACCTGCTATGGCATAGCATTATTTGCATCCTGAAGGATTTTCAGAGAGAGCTATCCCCAGTTGAATTTATCCCAAGGGCAGTATTCATACAATGAGACATTTACAGCACTTCCTTTTTAATAAAAGAGATATCTGAACTCAGTGTTAAACGAGAGTCCAGATGTGTGATGAAACCATCTGTTGTAGTACAATGAGGGATGTTTCTGAACTATACATCCAGGGTCACTGTTAAACATTCCTGGGTCAGCAGTGGAATGTTTCATATGTGTATGTTGAACTGTCATACACATAGTTATACATCACGCAAGGAATCTGTTCCCATGGAAGTTACTGCTCTTAAACTATATTAAATTAATAGTTTAATCCATTGCATAGCCATCAGCTCCTTGATTAAAATATAATACTTTGAAAGGAGCTTTAAGCTGTGATAGTAGGGATCAGACTGACCAGGAATGTTTCATATATAAACCCCAGCCTATGTAGAGAGCAGATGGGGAAATGTTGCAATCAGTCTCTGTACCCTAAGATTAGAAAGGAAAACATTGTCCAGGGTTTCTGCTCTTGATTGTTAATACATGATCCTTTTGGAAAGAATGCTGAGTGAGGAGGCAGCATGATCACACTTGATCATGATGTCTCTTATAGTCAAACTCCCTTGTTTTGGACCATCTGTGACTAATAGTCACTTAAGGGAGGATCCAAAAGCTATGGAACTGAATTTTGCCATGGGTCACCACCTTTGAAAGAAATAGAGATAGAAAACATAATTTGTAAAAACTTTGAAATTCCATGTCCCAGAAACTTTTCCAAAGGTGAAAAAGAAAAGCTGCAACAGTCCTCAAAAGGATTTATCAAATGCTCCCAAGTTTGAAGCTGCCAAATGAGTGGAGTTGGAGGGGTTTGTGCAAACTATATTCGCACTCCTTAATGCAGTGTGCAATCTGAGTAATGATTCTTATCCCTGCTGAAATAGGTCATCATTGATCAAGTGATTTTCAGGCTTGATTCCATCTTTTGTGCAGACTCCTTGTGTCTCTTGTTCTGTGATTCCTGATTAAAGGCCTCTCGTTATGTTGCTAGTAGAAACCCAGTCAGGGAAGTGTTCAAGTTGGAATAAAGGAAATCCCCAGGTGGTGATAGCCAGCATCACGGCAACCACCCCAATCACATTCACTCCGAATCCAGCTTTCACCTGAAAAGACAGAAATAGGACTTTGAGACACAGTACAATCTTGAAAAATATCTGAGAACTAATTCTGTCCTCCTAGTGAGGAAGATGTGTTTCAAACATTGTGCGTAAGGAGAAAAAGTTACAACACACTCTTAAAATCGCTTCCAGCAAGCAACATTCCCGATTGGAGAGAGAGTTTACAAAATTCACTCTTTGTATATCAGGGTATCATGTAGAGAAATTGCTAGCATACTTCATACAAGTGGCACATAACTTGATAAATACAATTTTATGAAGAAACCTTGAATAGATTGCCATTCCTTTTCCAATCCTACCAAACTACTTACGGCAGAGGCAAACAATAATGCAAATTAATATTACTTGATTTCTTCACAAGCACCTCCAGAACCTGTGTTTAAAATATCTAGAAAAAATAAGGGTAGCCAAGAAAGGGATCACTACCAACTGCGCAAGTTCCCCTCCAAGTCATTGTCATGCATTGTTTTGGTCTGGAACTAAATCACTCCCTAACAGCATTGTGTCCACCGGGTGGCTAAAGTGGTTCAAGATGACAGCTCAACAGCAATTAAGACTATGCAACAAGTGTTCTCCTTGCCAGTGACACTCACATCCCGTGAATGAACAATAAAAAGAAACAGTTATTCTGGAAGATAATAAAAACAGAAAATGCTGAGAGATTAAGCAGGTCTGATAATGTTTGTGGAGTGAAAAACAGAGCTAATATTTCAAATGTGATATGACTCTTCTTTGGAATACAGTCTTTTGAAGAAGTCATATTGGGCTCAAAATTATTTTGGTTCTCTCTTCACAGATTGTATCAGGCCTACTGAGTATTACGAACACATTGATTTTATTTCAGATCTCCAACCTCCATTTTCTTTTGCTGGGAGGTAACTGCCTGCCACAGCTTTTTTTTAATACAAACTATTTGGGCATGCTGTGATACAGGTGAGCAACAGCTAGGATTTGAATTGATTAGACCTTCTGGCCCAGAGGAAGGAACATTACCATTGTGCCCTAAAATCAAAAATGGAATCAGCAGGATATTCTTCAATATATTTTCAAATTAACCTGTCCAGAGATGCTATTACACACCCTCTGGAGCAGGACAGACTTGAACATGGGCTTCTTGTCTTAGAGGTATGGGCATTACCACTGCATGACAAGACCCCTTAGCAAGATATTCTTAGATTTTAACATATAAGTGTGTCCTGTGAAAAAAAAAAGGGGCTCAACTGTGCTTGGGAAATTGGCATTCTATGAGGTAAGGGTCTCAGTGATGTTGTTGACTTATCATTCCATTCACACTAATGTTTTGGACAATCCCATTTTGCAAGGATGTTTTGAGTGGTCAGTGTACAGAGTTTAGGCCTTCAGATCATGCGAAGGGCCTGAATCATGTAGTTCAGATCCCGATTGAAATCCTATAGGCACACAGGATCTGTTCCTCCAAGCCACATGGCTACATGTGATAAACACCCACTCTGACAAACCATGCACAGCAAACACCATTCTGACACAATTTGCAGCATTGACATGTAATAAAAAAGAATTTGCGGAAATACAGCATGTGGATCTGGTCTGGCTCCTCCATCTTCGGATCAAGAAATGACTCGGAAATCTATTTTACAAAACATGTTTTTTGTGGAGTCAGAACAAGGATTGATTTTTCTTGAGCCATGAAAATATTGCTGAATAGTCTGACATGACTGTACATCTCCTAGACATCTCCTTGGCCATCCCTATCAAGGGTCTAACTGAGATCGCTGTCTCTGTCCTGGACAACCAACAGATTGTTGAGGCCACTTAAATACCAAGCTCAACTCAACTGGCAAATTTAAATGAGACTAGAGCCCACAAGTAGTCTCTTCACTGTTGGTACAGGTGGATGTGCCCGCAAAGATGAAAAATCACAATCAAACTCAACATTGTTTAGAAACCCACAACTGTGCTAATCATGGTAGCGTTGGGAGCATGAGTGAGTACCATGTGTCAGTGATATGCACAGAAGGCGGGGAAACTTGCGTGCATATATTCAATAATCAGAAAGTAATTTTTGATCAGTCATGAATGTGCAAGTCCAGATCACTGTGTATAGAACAATGGGATGTAGTTAAGTTGGAATGCATTCTTTAATATCTGAAAATGACTTCAACAGAATTGTAGAATTTCTCTTGACTCCTCTAAAATAAAAAAAACAAATGTAATCGCATTATTGTATTAATTTATGGCAGTTCATTTAAATAAAGAAAGAAAATTATGATTTTCTCCTTTCATATTCATCCTGGTGCTTTTCTGTGGAGTATGGTTGATAAGTTGGGATAGTTTCTGTGAGTGCTATGAGTGCTCTTTATGGACTTTATGTTATACATAGACATTATTTGAGTAATTTGGTTCACCATTGGTGATGGTATGCAACACTAAGTTGATATTGTTTTAAAGCCTAATACTCCAGTAAATATTTTTTCCTAATGTTACACAACTTGACACCTGTTCAAATGTAGCAAGGATCCCTCGCTAATGTAACTTAAATGAGATCACCAACTCCTTACAGATTAGTTGCTAGTGATTTCTTCTGGTTGTTTTGTATGTTCTATATAGTTGTTTCAATTTATATAGGCACATAGGGAATGGTGTGGCTCATGTTGAAAGTTTTTTTGAGTGACTTGTGCACAACCAGTTGCTCAGATCTAGATGCATTAGCAGGCATTCCTTCAATATGAGCTGGAGAATAGAATAGAATATCCTTTTATTGTTATGTGTACACCATTGTAGGAGTACAGTGGAAAGCTTTAGAAGAGGGTTCACACAGAATGCAGCTCAAAGAGAGAGTAAAGTTGGAGTGGCAAAGAGCTCTCAACAAAAGACCATAACAACCCAGGTTATTCAGGATCAATTCTCCAATCTCAATCCCAGTGAAAAACAACATCTGAAATGTCCGCACTTTAGAAAGGATGTCCTTGCTGAAGTATGCTGCATACTGTATCCACAACCACTCCTTGGAAGAGCGCAATGACTATACTATTATCGAGACCTTTTTTTATATTTTTGAGTCCTTCCAAGTCATAGCTGAAAATATTCATACTATCCAATGGTTTACTATTTGCTGTGGCTTAAGGGAGGTTACTGACTCAATGAAAGAGATTTATCTCAATAATCAGAAACAAGTAGGGAGAAAGAGGAGGGCCAGGAGAAGGACGCAAAGACAGTGGAATTCATTGGTGCACTTGCCATCAGGAGGGCCCCAGCTCAGGTATGGTCACCTATCTCTCAATATCATCTAATCTGAGCAAGGTCACCCTGCTCATGTGAGGGACAGAGAGATAGAGAGAATTCATTAGTGAGTGTTATCAGCGGCAAATGTGGGAGAGAACCAACTAAAGGAAAGTGGTTGCAATGATGGAGTCACACAAATTGTTGTTGGCCATGTTCCATGAAAACCAAAGTATAGCCCTCACAAATCAAAAGTAGCCCCAGAGAAAATCATTTTGATGTTGGATCATACTCAAAAAAGCAGAGCTAGTTCCTTAATATGATCAACCAGGTTCTGTGGAATTGTCTGATAAAGTTGAGATTGCACAGTGTTTTATACTGAAACCTGAGCTTTTTATGGTCTTTATTAATAGAGGCAGAATGGACAAAAGAAAAAAGGTTTTGCTGAACGATCATAAAACAATTAACCCCCACTGTGACTATTCTGGGCACCAGGGGATGTGAAGGCTTTATAGAGCATTCTGAAGAGATTTACTAAAAAACGCTCCAGGGATAAGTGACTATAGAAAAGCTGGATTGTTTCCTTTGAAGTCAAGAAGCCTGAGGGAATTTGGTGGAGCTGCATAAAATTATGAAGGATTTAGACAGAATAATTCAATGGGAGTTGTGCTGAGAATTCTGCACAAGAAGCCAGTGAGGACTTCATCAATACGAGGCTCGTTTTGTTGATTTTTTTAAATCAAGTTCCAGATGTTGAGTTGACATTGTCACTGGGCAGTGGTGAGTTTTAGCATCCGATCATACCACCTGCTTTGAATAAACTAAACATCAACATTTCTCAGATTGAAGTCAGAATGATTCCTGCTTGCTCCGATGGACTTCCATGTTGTACAGCAGGCAGCAACATCTCAGGGCACATTCCATAAGCACCCATTCATTAACAATCCAACACCTTACCATCTCTCTGTTACTTTCCCTCACTACAGTGCTCACTTGACCACAATGCAAAAAATCATAGCTGCTGCCAAACATTACAGTGCTTACCTGATCACAGTGCAAATATCAAAGCTGCAGCCATAAAACAAACACACCAAGTTTTTAAATCAAAACATGCCTTATAGCATATAAAAAAAAACAATAATCATGTACATTCCCTTGGTGTCTGTCCTAAACAGAGCTTTCCCAATGGCTGCAGCATTATTTATGGTAGACTTATGACTATCAATGGATGAGATTGCAGGTGCTCTTGTAGGAAAATCAGCAGGAATTATTCGGCAGGAATATCTTGCTGCTTGTGCAGCAATGGAAGCTGCAACTTTGGCTCACTGAAGCTGTGTAATGGTTGAGTCTTTAAATAATGCAACCAGATCTGGCCACTACTTGCACCCTGGCAAGAAGATGCTCCAAACCTGCTCAAAACCTTGGTGCCAAGGGTCCTCCATGCAGTGTGGCACACTGACTGCTAGTTCTCTGGAAAGTCTCACAGTGCACCAAGCATTTTGATGCAAATACCCTTCAGTATTCTTCTGTACACAGCTCCATTAAAATTCTCACCCAAGTTCTCCTCAGCAGAACTTGCAGTTACCCCCCCCCCCCCCCCCCCGTTATACTAGAAGCTGTGCTACTCTTAGTCCATTGACCTGACTGCAGCCTATTTATGTCAATGTCTCATTATCTCCATGCTATTCTGACAACCGTGCACAATATCAGTTTCTAAACTGATTGTTGTATGTGTGAAATTGTGAATTGCAAATTTCTCATCACTTCTTTCTTGGTTTTCCTCCATTGTCTGGCTAGGTAGTATTTCTTTGGCACCTAAAAGGAAGGGGTAGAGGTCTGAATGCATGGGATGGAGTTTTACAACTCTCTTCCCCACTCCCACTTTACCCCATATACAGTGCTCTCCCTAACCCAGCCCAGGATCAGACTAACAGGTAGGGGTACATTAAATCAGACACCTTTGTAGTAGTGCTGTAAACATCACCCACCTATTGATGATGGCATTTTACTTGCAGCACGGGAGATGTCACGAGCCCCATTTGCCCAATTATGGCTCTTAAATGGCCAATTGATGACCAATTAAAGCCCACCTTTCACTGCCAATGCACTACCAGTTGCTGAGGCCAACATGGCAACTTGGCATCCTTTCAGCTGGCTAGGGATTGAACTACCCCTTGTTCAGGCACTCTTTGCTCAAGGAGACCCTCAAATTGTTCTCCCATTCCCTCCACTGTCTCCAAATGCTGGAGCCTGCTAGTCTTGGCCTTGTGGCCTCTGTGTTCTACTCTATGACTCCCCTTCATTGGGAGCTACTTTCAGCAGCAGCAGTGACTATCGGTCCGAGTGTGTGTAACTTTTTAATTATTTATTCACTTATGGGATGTGGGCATCACTGGTTGGCCAGCATTTATCATCCATCCCTAGTTGCCCCTGACAAGGTGGTGGCGAGCTGTCTTGTCAACCGCTGCAGTCCACATGGTGTAGGTTGACCCACAATGCCCATAAGGAGGGAATTCCAGGAATTTTGATCTAATGAAAGAGAAGGAACAGTGATATATTTCTAAGTCAGGATGGTAAGGCTTGGAGGACAACCTAAAGCTGATGGCGTTCCCATGTATCTGCTGCACTTGTCCTTACAAATGGAAGTGGTTGTGGATTTGTAAGGTGCTGTCCAAGGATCTTTGGTGAATTTTTGTAGTGCATTTTGTAGCTAGAACACATTGCGACTACTAAGCATCGAGGGCGGAAGGAGTGGATGCTTGTGGATGTAGCGCCAATCAAGTGAGCTGCTTTGTCCTGGACGGTGTTAAGCTTCTTGAGTGTCGTTGGAGCTGCACCCATCCAGGCAAGTGGGGAGGATTTCATCACACTCCTGACTTGTGCCTTGTAGATGGTGGACAAACTTTGGGGAGTCAGGAGGTGAGTTACTCCCATTAGTATTCCTAGCCTCTAATCTGGTCTTGTAGCCATTGTGTTTATGTGACAAGCCCAGATGAGCTTCCAGTCAATGTAAACCCCAGAATGTTGGCAGTGGGGGATTTAGTGATGTTAAAACCTTTGAGTGTCAAGGTGTGGTGGTTAGATTGTCTTTTATTGCCTGGCATTTGTGTGGCATGAATGCTATTTGCCACTTGTCAGTCCAAGCCTGATATTGTCCAGATCTTGCTTCATTTGAACATGGACTGCTTCAGTCTCTGAGGAGTCGCAAATGCACAAAATTCAGCACCAATCATTGGCAAACACCCCACTGCTGACCTTATGAAGGAGGGAAGGTCATTGATGAAGCAGCTGAAGATGGTTGGGCCTCTGGCACTACCCTGAGGAACTCTTGCAGAAATGTCCTGGAGCTAAGATGACTGACCTCCAGCAACCACAACCATCTTCCTTTGTGCCAAGAATGACACCAACAAACAGAGAGATTTCCCCTGATACTTATTGATTCCAGTTTTGCGAGGGGCTCATTCATGCATTACTCAGCCAAATGTGGCCTTGATGTCACTCTCATCTCACCTCTGGAATTCAGTTACTTTGTCCAGGCTTCAATCAATTTTTTAGTGAAGTTGGGAGCTGAGTGGCCCTGGCAGAACTCAAACTGAGCATCATTGAACATGTTATTGTTAGGAAAGTACTGTTTCCCATCCTTTACTGATGATTGAGAATGGCTTGATGGGTCAGTACTTGATCAGGTCAGGTTTGTCCTGCTTTTTGTCAGCAGAATATACTTGGGCAATTTACCACATTGCTAGGTAGATGCCAATGTTGTGACTGTTCTGGAACATCTTTGCTAGGGGGGTGGCAAGTGTTGGAGTACCGGTCTTCAGTACTATTGCTGGAATACTGCCTTGCTGCTGAGACTAGATAACGTCATTTAATTAACAGGCAGCTCTTGAAGGTGGGACTTCAGCCAAGATTGGGAGAGATCATTCCCAAACAAGTAATGGCCCAAGTTGCTATGGGCCTACCTAGCAATGAAGGCATGTTCCTTTATGTCTTAAGTCGGAGTTAGGGCCATCATCCCCATATGAATTTCTTCCCATTTGACAGAAGAGATACATGATGACATAAGGTCAGAAGAGAATGCGGGTTGTGGGGAATTAGTTAAGACAAGGAGGATTAGATTTGATGATATTGTCATCTTTGATGGTTTCTACCCTACAACTGACACTGGCCTGAGGAATGGCAACCCAAAATCAGCGGATACAGTCTTTCCATGAATAGGAGAGGTAGTTGGACATCTCTGCTGCTGATTAGGTGTTGTCTACCTGCCCCATTCTACTCCAGTTTGTACTTCAAGCATGAGACAAATTGCTGAGTTCATGCTCAATTGCAGATACTGTGTGAAAACTGAGGGAAGTGGATTTGACATGTGCAGCAATATTGAATATGTGAGCGTGAGATGAAGTACATGAATGTCAGATAGGGGTCTTAATTGATGGAAACAATTGATGGTTGAGTGGTAGAAGTATGAAAAACCCATTGATATATGCGGTGTGATTAAAATGCTACAGCATTTGAACATGCATTCACTGACCTTGACCACTTCCATAAGTTCACTGACCAGGTTGCAGAATTACATTAAGATAGTCGGTGTTTGATTGCTGCTATTCACTAGAGTGACTGACTGATAACCACTTCCAGCCCCTCACAGACACATGACATATCTTCTCCTTTTCACCTCCCCCATCAGGACATCCGGTACATTACCTGTAACTTTTGATACCCATTCTCTCTGATGTTGTGTCATTCTTTAATGGTTCACAGCTCAGTCACTTGCTGCATGATTTCCAGGCTTACTATAAGCACAAAGCATTTCCTCTTCAGGAGGTCGAGGCTAGATTTATGCAGTGAAGAATAGCTTTAAGTGGAGCTAGTCATAATATTGACCATCTGTGAATGTGTCTAGTCAATCAACAGCATGACCAGCACTGACTGGAAGCTGAAATTACTGAATAAAACCAGCCTCAACAAATGGCATAATCCCAATCAACATGGGCAGATCGATTACCCTCATGTCCTTAGCCCTCAACGTTCCTTACCATATCCTGAATCTGGCAGTGACCATAGCTGAAGACAATGGCATTTGGTGGATTACCAACAGGCAGCATCACAGCAAAGGACACACACATGGTGGCTGGTATCAATGTGTACAAGGGATTAATCTGCAGAGTTTCAGACTACAAGAAAAACAGAGAAAGTATTAACCATCATGTAATTCATTCTGAGCAATGAGTTCCTGTTTATGTGTAGAATAATGCACACTTCACAAGGGGTATGTTCATTGAAAAAATACCTTCGAGAGACTGTTATGAGCTTATCACAATGTAACTCTCCCAATTAACCATTAACATGCAATTGTTGGGCCAATGGGAATTGCATCCAGAAAGGAAAAACCAGGAAATTTCTCATGGAATCAGAGACGTCTTCACTGTTAGGATTTCTGCAATCATGAAGGGGTGAGGAAAGAGGAACTAAGCATGAGAAAAGTGCTGGGGCAGATATTTTAAATAGTCCGTGTAGGTGTTTAGATAACCATGTAAATTAATCACAATTACTTTTTTAAGTTTATTAATTTTTTAAGAGACATCACTGTTTGAGAATACGATGATTTGCACATTTTGCACCAATCAGGTGTTAACAGGCATGACACAAATTAATTTAAATGCAAGGTACATCTCCCATGATACTATTCATTCAGGCATTTTTAGAACAGATGCAGTAGAGGCTGGGTGCCAAATGAAACTTCTACAATTGCGATTAAGACAAAAGGTTTCCATGCACTTGCTGGACTAAAAAAGAAAATATGCTTTGAAACAAACTGATTTATGATTTCATTGTAACTTGATGCAGAGAAAATCTTCCTCCAGTACACATGAACTCCAAATTTGAAAGATTCCCCATTTAGCCTTCATTATACATAACAGTCTCATGGTCTCACACAATTAGACTGAATGTTCAGTGGTAATCGCTGTTGAATTGTGGCATTTTTTGCACTTGAATTGAGGTGAGAGGAATGTGGTTGAACTTCTAAATCAGATTTCAGGGATCTACATTTTCAGATTTAAAGGGCTAATACAGGCATTGACTAGTTTACTTCCTTGCTTGTCATATTCCATTCAAGGACTTTTCAACACAAAGCATCATGGAACTTTGGAATTCTCTCCTCTTGGAGCTTTTGTGAATTATAAAAAAATCAAAACTGAGATCATTTTATAACATGAATTACAGAATCAAGTAGATTTTTAGATGCATATAGTGCAGAAAAGACCCTTCGGCCTGTCAAGTCTGCACCAACATAATTACCACGAAAAGTGCACTGATCGCATTTTCCTGTACTTGTCCCATATCCTTGAATATTAGCATATTTTCTTTTTTAGTCCAGCAAGCGCATGGAAACCTTTTGTCTTAATCACAATTGTAGAAGTTTCATTTGGCACCCAGCCTCTACTGCATCTGTTCTAAAAATGCCTGAATGAATAGTATCATGGGAGATGTACCTTGCATTTAAATTAATTTGTGTCATGCCTGTTAACACCTGATTGGTGCAAAATGTGCAAATCTTCGTATTTTCAAACAGTGATGTCTCTTAAATACTTTTTAAAGGTTGTAAGGTTTCTGGTTTCCACTACCTTCCCAAGCAATGCACCAGATTCCCACCACCTTCTGAGTGAAAATGTTTTTTTCCCAAATCCCCTCTGAATCTCCAGCCTCTTACCCTAAAACTATGCCCCTCAACCAAGGGGACGAGCTGTTCTCTATTCACTCTGTCCATACCCCAATCTTATACAGCTCAATCATGCCTATTCCTCTTCCACCCCCACATCCCTCCTGTAGTAAGGTGACCTGAATTGCACAGAGTACTCTAGTTAGGGCCTGACCAACACTCTATACAATTCCAACATTACCTCTTTGCTCTCATACTTGTTACCAAGAAAGCAAGAGTCCCATGTGCCTTCTTAACTGTCCTATCTGCATACTCTGCCAACTTCGGTATCTGTGAATAACTACCCCAAGATTCTTCTGTTTTTCTAAGCTATCCAGTGTTCTGCCATTTATTAAATACCCCTTCATCTTGCTTCTTCTTCCAAAGTGCATCACCTCAATGTTATCAGGGTTAAATACCATCTGCCACTGGTCTGCCCATCTGACTAACTCATCCATATCTTCCTGTAACCTACAAATATCTCCTTTGTTATTAACAACTCTTGGTGTTGTCTGCAAATTTGCTTAACATCCTCCCATATTTTCATCTCTATCATTTATGCATATAACAAACAATAAGGATCCCAGTGTAGATCATTTTGGTACATTGTTGGACACCGGCCTCCAGTCACTCAAATAGCCTTCTGCCACTACCCTTTGTGTCCTATTACTAAGCTAGTTTCTGATCCATCTCACCAAATTTCCTTCAAGTCATGTTCTTTAACCTTCTCAACTGGTCTCCTTGTGGGACCTTATCAAACGCTTTGTAAAAATCCATATAAGCTACATCAGCTAAACCTCTTTCATCCACACACTTGATCACATTTTCAAAAACTTCCAACAAATTTGTTAGGCATGATCTCCCTCTGAGGAAGACATGTTGACCAACCCTAATTAACCCATGCCTTTCCAAGTGGGTATTAATTTGCTCCTTCAGAATTTTCTCCAGTAGTTTCCCTATTACTGATCCCTTTTTGCTCTTCTAATTGTTTAAGTTTCCTCCTTCACTTCCTGTATTCCTCCAGGGACGCAGCTAAATTGCTCCCTCTAGACTTGCTAAAAGCAAAGTGAATGTAAATAAGCCATAATCCAATGGAATGACAGCACAGGTTCAAAGGGCCAATGACCTCCTCCAGTCCTTATGTCCAGAACAAAATGCAACTACAGAAACCTATGGTCCCTGCTTCTATCACTACAGGAAAGCAAGTTCCTTACCAGCGTGGAAAGAATCGGTAGGAAAACTGTGATGGTAGCTGGATTACTTGCAAATTCAGTGACAACTGACACCAAAAGGCAAGCAATTAATGTAACAGCCCATGCAGGGAGGTTACTCATTGGTTCCATCTGACGTCCAATCCAATCAGATAGGCCAGACACCTGGAGAGAGAAAAAGACAAATTCAATAAAATGTGTGCATGGGGCACTTGTAGTAGTGTCTCTGCTTTTGAGCCAAGATGCTCAGGTTTAAGTTTTGCCTGCTCAGGGATGTGGGAACATGTAAAACAGGTTGATTGGAAAATTAAAATGTGGGAAACAGCACATTGTATTTTAAAATCCTTTGTTCAAGAGACAACAATATTTAATATCAAACACCTGAGTAAGATCTGTGCAATAGAGTTCCTTATAGTTTTTACAGGGAGAGGGTTCTGGTCTGAAAACTAATTTCCTCCACACATCCTTCTGCAGTTGAAATGACAAATCTAATGGAGTTTAAGCCTTCTTCAGATCATTTCTCTAAATCCCTAGCTTCAGCCAGTAGAGTGTACTGTCAACTCATCAAGAGACAAGCCCATTTTCTTTTCCTTCAGGGTAAGAAAAGTCCAATCTTTTCTAATAGGGTTGTTTGTTAGTCTTTTTTTTAAATTTCATTAATGTGAAGTGACTGAAATAGCCATTATATCACTTGATGTGAAGTAACTACTGTAATCAAGTGATTGTTAAGGGGTCCAGATCTTCCAAGAAATTGTACCTATCCATAAACAAAATGTTAAAGTTAATAACACGTGCAACACATGAATATTCTGAACCCAATCATGACCAACTTTACCTTGCAGCCTGCTGCCAAGGCATAGCCCCCTCCCACGAGGATGACAATCTCCCATGGCATGTGCTTTTGAAAGTCTTTCCAGTTTATCAGTGGTGCCAGTGGATTGGGGTCCTTTGAGACATTCAAATTCTTTGTGTCTTTCGCACTTTCCTCATCTGCATCAAAACAAAATGATGGAGCTCAGGTGAAAATCACCCAATTGTCATTCCAGCTGAAGGTGGTTGCAAATGCTGATGAGCGCTGAATCCCCAAACTTCAGATGCACTGGCCGAAATGGAAACTGCTGAGGAGTTTTGAACTTCTGATAGATAATTTGTGGTTGTCAGGACCTTCACAAAAGACTTTGAGTTAGAATCAACCACTTCAGACAATACAAACCTTAACAGTATCCTGAAAATGTATGGCAGAGAAATCAGTGTCGAACCGCTGCAGGTCTGGCCCCAAATCACTCACACTAGACTCATTGACATCGTACCAACTCCAACTCTTCCCCCTATCCCTCTTCAACGCAGCCTTTTTTTTTTCTGAAAAAATCCATAATCAAATCATCTAATTAAGCCACTAAACAAGTAATGATTAACAAGCAGTGCTCACCAGTGGAGGGGCAGGCAGTCAGGAAGAACTCATCTTTTCAAAAATTAAACAACCACCAAATCATCCCTAATTAAATTCTAATTAAATTAAGAACTCATCTTTTCTTCCCAAATTATTTTTTTTCTGCCAAATTACTTAATTAAAACAAATAAATTGTAATAATTAACAAGTATTACCCACTGGGGCAGTGTAGAAACTCTTTTTTTTAAAAGCATCATCAAATCATCTGTAGTAGAATTCATTTCTTTTTTTTCTATTGAGAAATATTATTACACACCTCTAGACAGTTTTGGTGCCATTGCCAATTCACTTATAAATTAAAACAACAAATATCAAGCTCTCCTCACAGGAACACTGTACAATAACAAGGATTGAGGAGGGGAGGGAGAGAAGAAGGGGATTAGATTACTTCCAGTGTGGAAACAGGCCCTTCAACCCAACGAGTCTACACCGACCTGCCGAAGCACAACCCACCCAGACCCATTCCCCTACACCTAACACTACAGGTAATCTAGCATGGTCAATTCACCTAACCTGCACATTTTTGGACTGTGGGAGGAAACCTGAGCACCCGGAGGAAACCCACGCAGACACAGGGAGAATGTGCAAACTCCACACAGTCAGTCGCCTGAGGCGAGAATTGAACCCAGGTCTCTGGCGCTGTGAGGCAGCAGGGCTAACCACTGTGCCACCGTGCGGCCCACTAAATTAAAATGGAGTTAGAGGGGGAAATAGTGCTCTCCAAGCACCGCGGTGTCCACCTCTCCCTCTTAAAGCATCAAGAATGTTGAAGATGATCTGGAATGTGGGGCTGATGTAAACCAAAGAGCAACAGAAAGCTTTTTAAAGAACTAAACATGGAGTGCAATCACCCACAACCAACATACACATGGTCTGCAGCATCACAAAATAAACAGGTGGGCTGGGAGTCCATGAACCACGGCAATCTGGGATTACATGGGACTGATGTATATAGCATGCTCTGGCCCAGGCCAGTCCACTCCACTGAGGATGCCCAGCGATAAAATAAAAAGCCAAGTTATGTCTGGGTGAGGGGATAAAGGAGAAAAAGCAGCAGCCCATACAGGAAACACCCCCGTGTCATGCAGAAGGACATAGAGAGCATTTCCATGAGGTAGTAGGGCATTTCTGGAACCCAGGAAGAACTCATCTTGTTGGATATTTCTAATTAATCTATTCAGAGATAATACAACACATTTCTGGACTTGAACCTGGCCCTAAGGGAGGGACACTACCCATGTGCCATAAAAGTTCCACTGGGACAATACCGATTTTCCATAATATCCCATGATCCCCTACAATCTCTTTGTATATCCGAGTCAATCCGTTCAGAGATGTTATTATACATTTCTGGAGCAACTGGGTCTTGCACCTGTGCCTCTTGGCTCAGAGGCTGGGGCATTACCACTGATTCCTCCTACCATAACACCACAAATAATAAGGCAATGAGGACTCTCTGTCTTCAATCAACTCTGGAGCTGACTTCCTCAGTGTTGGATTCCTGTGGCACAATGATGGTTGTCCCAATCTCAGGACAAGGTGATATGGTTCAAGTTGCACCTACTCCAGAAGTGTGTCAATACATTTCTATATAGCAGATTTAAAATATCTTTAAAGTGTCTCTCTGTTTCAGCTTTAAAAGGATTTGAATATCTAATTCTGACATTGACTAACATTGAACACACCCACATCTTCTGTTTACTCGTTCATCTGATGTTTAAAACATCATTCGTTAGTTTTGTAAAATTATAACTATGCTATTGTGCACATAAATCATAGAAAGACAGCGGGAAATGAACAGAGATGGCTGAATCACCAGCTGATTTGCAATAAAACTCTGCTTAATACTTGAACAAATATGTTATCGAGGGATTTATTCATTTCTACACGATATATTATCACTCCTTTCAATAAAGCAGTTAACTACTCAGCTGCTCATATTCCCAGATTTAAGTGGCTGCTGCATATAAGGTTTCCTCTAGACCAAAATAGCCCAACAACAACAATATTTAATTTAATGATATGCCCACTCCCTGAGTAATATCACTGTCTTCTAGTATCACTGCTCTCAACTGCTGAAAAGCATCATCCTCTCAAGTTCATGACAGATTACATTCTTCAACCTCTGAACACATCACCTAGTGAGAATATCGGCTGCCTTGCTGCAATGTCAACCTTTTAATCTTAAATGGAAGGAGAAGCTAGGAAATGGTAAGAGGTTTTTGCGTGATGTTGCTCTTCCTATTATCGATAATAGCAAATAGAGTAATAGAGTCATAGAGATGAACAGCACAGAAACAGACCCTTCAGTCCAACACATCCATGCATACCAGATATCCCAACCCAATCTAGTCCCACCTGCCAGCACCCGGCCTATATCCCTCCAACCACTTCCTATTCATACACCCATCCCGATGCCTTTTAAATGTTGCAATTGTACCAGCCTCCACCACTTCCTCTGGCAGCTCATTCCATACATGTACAACCTTCTGTGTGAAAAGGTTGCCCCTTAGTTCTCTTTTATGCCAAATGCCAAATCCTTCACCTAATTATCAGAGAAACAGATTCAAAAATTGGACTTAAGGTGCATAATGGCTCAATGATAACATGCAACACTTGAGGATCAAAAGAGCCTTACTTTGATCTTCAATCTGTGCTGAGTTATCTGATCTTAACAAAGATACAGACAATTGTATTAATGATGGACCTCTTAGACCATGAAGGAGAGAAAAATCTGTTTGGACTGAAAAGAAGCCAGTAGCTCAGCCCATCAGAACTCACCTTCATTCATTTTGCCATAACAGGGGAAAGATGGTTTCTTAGCTGGAATCAAGAAGAGAAGAAACCCCAGAAAGATGGAAACAGTGGCATCTGTCCTGTAGCCTTTTCTGAAAGTCGCAGAAATGAATAAATTATTAGGGACACGTAGTCAAGAACATTTCACAGATTTCATGTAAATCATGACCAGTCTGAAGGATGGCTTTCTCATAACCAATTAAAATTAAATAATTTATTCAACCTTAACTGACTTAAGTTTAAACACATGAAAGTTGGAGAAGAATTGGATTGGTTGGCAGACCAGATTGAAATAGGATTGGGATAACGTAAGAACAATAGAAGTAGGAGCAGCAATAGGATATTCAGCTCCCCTATATCCAGTCTGCCTTTGAATAAGATCACAGCCAATCTCACTGAGGCCATATTTCCACTTTCCTGCCTGCCCCTATAACGATTGCCTCTCTTGTAGATCTGTCTAACACAGACTTGAATATATGAGTTGTGTATAGTCACGGGGGTCAGGTCAGGTCCAAACATAGTGAGTGGAGTTGTAGAATGTTTGATTCCATTCTGGGGGTAAGGGGGGGCTTGTTGAATTCTAGTGGAATTTGAAATCTAACTCAGATGGGTCCAATCAGGTGGGATGGTGAAGGTGCATCAGATACGGATGAAGGGGTTAGTTGGCAGGGAGAAAGAAGGGGGTTAAGATCAAGTCTGGATGCAGGGAATGGAAGAGGTGGGTTGGGTCCCAGGGTGGTGTGTGGTAATGGTGTTGGGGAGGGGGGGGTGTGATGGCGGGGAGGAGGATGCACGGGGTAGCTGTATGTTATCTGACGGAGATATTGTTGGGTGTAAGGTAAATACAGGGTCTGTTTTTAGTGTTTCAGGAGTTACACTATGGATTTAATAATCTAACTTTTCCTGAATAGCTATTTTACTTAGTTTTTCTGGAGCCCTCCAAATAGCAACATTTACAAGGTTTCAGACAAAGCAAAATTGACAGCGGAATCTTCAATTTCCAGGCAGTTCCTTCAGAATCTGTTACAATGGGGATTCCTCATGGTTTTCATAAATAACTTGCGTCTCCCTGGAATAACAACTGTCTCATCAATGGCAAATCGAGGCCAGAATTGAGATTTTCTATTCTTCCTGTCAAGATTTCAATCTCACATTTCCAACCTTATACACCATCTGCCATTTTTTTGACCCATTCATTTATTCTATTTATATCCCTTTGCAGACTTTTTGTATCCTGTTCACAAAACACTTACCTTACCTATCCATGTGCTGTTAGCATATTTGGTTGAAATATAATTGGTCCCTCCATCAAAGCCATAAACTGTAAACAGTTGAGGCACTAGCACTGATACCTAGGGCATCTTATTTGTAATAGTTTGCCAAACTGAAAGTAGCCCACTGATCTTGATTCTCTATTTTCAGTGAGCCATGTCATTCTCTGTGCCAGCATTTAACCATTAACACCACACGCTCTTAATTGTATGGAAACTTGAACGTAGCTTTTAACTAACTTTCTTTTGGAAATGCAAATGCACTACATCTATCAGTTCCCCTTAATCCATTTTGTTCATTTCATTCTCAAATAACTTTCACAAAATTGATGGATCACTGTTCCAGTGGGATTGGGAAGTAGATTAACATTCCAGTAGGATTGGGAAGTGGGTAAATATTCCAGTGCTATTGGGAGGTGGATCAGTGTTACATTAGGATTAGGAAGTGGATTAGTGTTCCAGTGAGATTGGGTGGTAGATCAGTATCCCAATGAGATTGAGCATTGAATTATTGTTTTTCCAGCACCACACTTTTCAACTTTGGTACTCCAGCATCTGCAGTCCTCACTTTCTCCTAGTTGATCTTAACCTATTGCGAGTCCTGGTGGGATTGGAAGGTGGATCAGTGTGCCAGTGGGATTAGGAGGTGGGTCCAGGTTCCAATGAAATTGGGAGGTGAGTGAGTGTCCCGGTGGGATTGGGAAGTGGGTCAGTGTTCCAATGAGATTAGGTGGTGGGTCAGTGTCCAGTTGGGATTGGGAGGTGGGTCCATGTTCCAATGAGATTGGGAGGTGAGTCAGTGTCCCGGTGGGATTGGGAGGTGGGTCCGTGTTCTAATGAGATCGGGAGATGGGTCATTGTCCCCGTGGGATTGGGAGGTGGGTCAGTGTCCCAATGGGATTGGGAGGTGGGTCTGTGTTCCAATGAGATTGGGAGGTGGGTCAGTGTCCCGGTGGGATTGGGAGGTGAGTGAGTGTGCCGATGGGATTAGGAAGTGGGTCAGTGTGAGTATAATGAAGTGCAGGCTCACGGATAGCAGGGTTACTGGGCATTATAGAATTTTAGATTTACCTTTCAAAGAGTGATGTCCATCCAGGGACAAATCCTGGCTCCCGGGTAAACCATAACAATGTCATCAGCACAAAAAAAATTCCAGTCACCATTTCTGGATAGCTGAGATATTATAAAAGTAAAAGAGAGTTATATTTAATTAAATGATGTGAAATTTGTTTTTGAAATAACCTCTATCTTTCCTAACAGTGAGAAATAAATAGCACTGTATACCTGAATGGCCCTAATTTTTCATACTCTTCCTGAATTCTCCTTTCAGACATTTCCTCACGTTTTGTCTTCCTCTTCTTACTAAGAGAACACGTTTCCTTAAAACTGTAATGAAAAATTATACAAGCGATGTAATAAAATTATGTATTCAACCCTTTTGTTTTGACAGGTTGATTTCCATTCCCAATTTATGTAGTCATGATTTGGAGATGCCAGTGTTGGACTGGGGTGTACAAAGTTAAAAATCACACGACACCAGGTTATAGTCCAACAGGTTTATTTGGAAGCACTAGCTTTCGGAGCGCTGTTCCTTCAACCACCTGATGAAGGAGCAGAGCTCTGAAAGCGAGTGCTTCCAATTAAACCTGTTGGACTATAGCCTGGTGTTGTGCAATTTATGTAGAGTCTTGTTGTGTAGAATAAGGAAGCTTGTGGGAGATATAACATTACATTGAAACGGAGTTATTCACAAGTGAGAATTTGTCCTGAGGCCTTGAGTAATTTTAAAAAGTAGCCATTTGAATAGAGTGAAAATTATCTCCTGGGATTGCATTCTGTGGCCAAAGTCTTCTAAGTAAGTATTCACAATGAGCAATCTTCTCAAGAAGAGATACTTATCCAAAGATATTGGTTGTTTTTCAGTTAGCAGAAAAAATTTGACAAACACTCTTATGATTAATATATGATGGCAATGGGCAATCTTCCTCATTGTTAAGGCATAATAGGAAAATTAATTACTAAACCTATTATACCTAATATACCTGTAATCCACACTGTATCATAAGATGGCTAGCTGGATAACAAATACTAATTTTGCTGAACTTCATTTAATGATGACTCTCTCACATTATGACCTTGATTCTGAAATAAAATATATCTTCTCTTTGCCTGTCAATTGTAGATAAGAGATTGTTTTATAGTAGTTGTGTTATTTTTGTGACACTGCTTCACTTGTCTTCGGTATAAATAAGTTCATAGAAATCACAGCACGGAGACAGGACCTTCAGCCCCAGCTTGTCAATGATGAGCAAAATGTTCATCCATGCTAATGGCATTTCCCTGCACTTGGCCCAAATACTTAAAACCTTTCCTATCCATGTATTTGTCCAAATATCTTTTAAATGTTGTTAATATACCCACCTAAAACACTTCCACTAGCAGATCATTCCATATGCATACCACCCTCTATGTAAACAATGTTGCCCCTCAGATTCACGTTATTCTTTCCCCTCTTACTTTAAACTGATGCCCTCTAGTTCTCGATTCTCCAACACTGAGAAAAAGACTGAGTGCATTCATGCTTCTCATGATCTGTTAAGATCTCACCTCACTCTCCTACACTCTAAAGAAAAACATCCTAACTTGTCCAACCTTTCCCTATACCTTAGTCCCTTGAGTCCTGGCAAGATCCTCATAAATTTTGTCTGTACTCCTTCCAGTTTAATAGCATCCTTTTTATAGCAAGGATGACCAAAACTGAACACAATACTCCAAGTGCAGCCTCACTAACACTCTGTACAACTGCAACATAACTTCCCAACTTCTATACTCAATGTTCTGACTGATGAAGGTCAGTGTGCCAAAAGCCTTCTTCACTGCCCTGTCTACCTGTGACCCCACTTTCAGAGAACCATGCACCTGAACTCCAAGATCCTTCTGTTCCATTACACTCTTTAAGGTCCTACCATTCACCATGAAACTCCTACCTTGACTTGCTTTCCAAAATGAAAGACTTCATACTTATCTATATGAAGCTCCATTTCCTATTTTTCAGCCCACTTCCCCAGCTGACCAAAGTCCTCCTGCAATTTGCAATAGCCTTCCTCACTCTCCACGATACCGCCTTTTATAGTGTCGTCTTCAAACTTACTAATCATGTCTTGCACATTCTCATCCAAATCATTGATATGGATAAACAAACCACAATGGGCACTGCACAGATCCCCGAGGCACTCCACTAGTCACAGGCCTCCTGTGCAAAAAGCACCCTTCAACTATTACCCTCTGCTTCCTATCATGAATAGTGTATCCAATTTGCCAGCTCTCCATGGATGTCATGCGATCTAATCCTCCAGAGCAGCCTACCATGTGGAATCTTATAAAAGGCCTTACTGAAATCCACATAGACTACGTCTACTGCCCTGCCCTCATCAACCTTCCTGGTTACTTCATCAAGGAAATCAAACAAATTTGTGAGGCATGATTTCCCCTACACAAAGCCATGTTGACTGCTTCTAAACAAACCCTGTCTTTCCAAATACATGTACATCTTATCCCTCAGAATCTTCTTAAGTAACTTATCCACCACAGATGTTAGGCTTACTGGTCAAGGTTCCCAGGCTTTTATTTGCAGCCCTTCTTGAATAAGGGCTGAACATTTGCTAACCTCCAGTCTTCCAGGAGCTCACTTGTGGCTAACGATGATGCAAGTATATTAGCCAGGACCCCCGTAATTTCTTTTCTAGCCTCTTGCAGTGTTCTTGGATATATCTGGTCAGGACCAGGAGATTTATCCATCTTCATACATTCTAATATGTCCAACACTTCCTCAACTGTGAGATGAACTGACCCAAGCTATGACCATTAACTTCCCTAAGTTCGCAGGTCTTCATGTCTTTCTCCATGGTAAACACAGAGGAGAAATACTCATCTGCTGCAATTCCACACATACATGTCCACTTTGGTCCTTGAGAAGTCCTATTCTCTCTCTAGTTATTCTTTTTCCTTTAATATACTTAAAGAATCTCTTTGGATTCACCCTAATCTTCTCAGCCAAGGCTGTCTCGTGCCCCCTTTTTAACCTCCTGATTTCATTCTTCAGGATACTCCAATATCCCCTATGTAGCTCCAGGGATTCCCTTGATCCTAGCTGCCTGTACCTGAACCACGCCTCCTTTTTTCTGGTTAAAGCCTCAATATCTCCTGTCATCCACAGTTCCCTACTCCTGCCAACCTTGCCCTTCACCCGCACACAAACATGTAGACCACGAACTGCAGCTTTCTCACTTTTAAAGGCCTCCCACTTGCCGGAGATCCCTTTGCCTGCAAACAAACTAATCCAATCAATCCTCGCTAGCTCCTGTCTAATTCCATCAAAATTCACCTTGTCCCAATTTAGAACTTGAACCTGTGGACCAGTTTTATCTCTCTCCATAACTATTTAAAAATTAATAGAACTATGATCATTGGTTCCAAAGTTCTCTCGCACTGTCACCTCCGTAACCTGTCCTGCCCTATTTCCCAAGAGTAGGTTGGATTTTGGTCCTTCCTGAGAAGGACCCTCTATATACTGCTTGAGGAAACTTTCCTGAAGACACTTAACAAGTTCCACCCCATCTAACCCCTTAATACTATGGCAGTCCCAGCCAATGTTAGGAAAATTAAAATCCCTTATTATGACAACCCTATTGCTTCTGCAAGTCTCCCCAGTCTCCCTGCATGTTTGTTTCTCTAATTTCCATTGACAATATGGGGGCCTATAATATAACCCCAATAATGTCACCATCTCCTTCTTATTTCTTTGCTCCACCCTCAAAGCCTCACAGGATGATACCTCAGTTATTTCATCTTTGACCACTGCTATGATACTCCTCTTAATCTATCCATGTCCTGAGTTGATTGGCTTTTCCTCTCAGCCCTCTTGCATTGAAATTTCTGCAATTTAATCCAACAGGCTTTCCTCACTCCAGCCTGACCTGTCTCTTCAACTTGCTATTTCTGATCAGTGCATCTCCTTCTAGCTTCACACTTGCCTCCCTGCTGTTGAGGATCCTATTCCATTGCCAATCTAGTTTAAATGCTCCCTTGTAAAACTGGTAAATGTGACTACCAGGATATTGGTCCCCCTCCAGCTGAAACATGTTTGATTCTGCAAAGTATCATGTAGCTTTTTGAGTTTGCATTTGTACAGATTAACCGAGGTGGAGTTCAAATCAATAAATTGGCATCATTCTACCCACCATTTTCAGTCATGATGAAAAATTGGCTGTGCACACAAAGATTTTCAATGTATACCCAAGCATGCAAGGAACCCCAGCAGAAGAGAAGACATTTAAAATATATCCTTCCAGTGCTGAGTTCCTCCCAACTCAGGGAAAAATATCTTACACTGTCACAAATTTTGATATGTGTTTCTGATGAAAATCATAAATTTGTGCATTTGGGTTGAATTCTGACTTACGTTGACAGGTTAGTGATGGAATGTGAAGACTGTCTACAAACATGAATGCTATTCTGCAATTGCAATGCCATGTAATAACACGAATGTTAATAGGCTTAGCATTCTTGATGTTGGAGGAATATTCATGCAAAGGGTCAGAAGAATGGCAGCATTGACTTGAGGGTTTTGGTTGACATTTTCAGTATCAGATTTATCTGGATAGGTAGAGGGAATCTTGAGAAGCCCCCCCTATCATCTGCTGCATCACACTTCTTGCAGAAACTATTGACCCATCCTGTGGTCATTTGTTAAGACTGCAGGGGAATGACCCACCCATCAATTATCAAAGTAGTTGTTTCAGAGTCATTGAATTATCAATTATTGCATGATGGAAGTGTTAATGCACCTCCTTGGTTATACGACATTGAAATTCATGGTAGGGTGAGTGGCATTGCATTGTCAGCCTTTCAAATTCTGAAACTTGCATGGATTAGGAACAGGAGTGTTTTGAATGCTATTTGTGTTCCACCAATTGCTCCTATACCAGTGGGAACATAAAAGTCTCGACAACTAGATAGCTCTTCTCTGTTTGGAGAGGATACGATTTTCACATCCTTCCTTAATAGAACATCGGTGAACTTCTTGAAGTAATGGTGAGGAACTGGGTATGCTTAAGAACTCAGGAAATCAACTCTAACATGAAGAGTTACCTAGTGCTAATGCAAGAGGCCATTGTTTTGATTTTTCAGTTTCTTTACTTACTTGCATCCCAGGAAAAGCCAATGCATCCAGATCCATGTGAGCACCAACATGATGATGGCAATAGGAAAACTAAATACGAACCATGTTCCAAAGTTGATAGATCGTGATTCTGGGTAGCGACTGTTAAATAAAACCAAGTAGATATCAGGTAGGAGTAAAAGGCTGGAACTAAATGACAACAAACACAGGTCAGCACTAACCTCACCATCAATCTCGAAAGCAAGGCATTGAGTGCACTTATAGCAATCAAATTATTCCATCTGACTTTCCCTCTTATTCCTAGCCTCCTAATGTTTACCCTTAAGTTGTTGGCATTTGACTCTTTCAGTACAGGGAGCAATTTTCTTGGAACATTTTGTTGGCCCATGAATATACAAATGTATAAATTAGGAAGAGGAATAGGCTATTCAGTTTTTTGAGTCTGCACAGCCTTTTATTTATTATCTTGAAAATTTCATTAGATTAAAGAAATGTAATTTGCCCAAATGAAACATGTCTGACAACTTCAACCTGTATTTATAACTTATATAATTGATAGCTGATATCTTCATTGTTCTTTGCACCTTAAGGCAAATAGCAATCTTATAATTTACTCTGGAGGAAGAGTTTATTCTTGTACCAAACTGACAGGTTAAGAAGTAGATCCACAGTAAGAAAAGATCATTTTACTTGTTGAATTGTTCAGCAAAGATGAGATTGGTTGAGGTTCCAGTGATCGTCATGAGGCCTCCAATTGTAGCAGCGTAAGTGATGCTCAGTGACAGACACTTGCAGATCATGTGGTCATGCTTGGTTTTGTATTTACTGCTGTATTCCTTAATGGGATTAATCTGGTTCTGTAGAAAATCGAGGAACAACAACATAAAAATATCTGGGAAACATTAAACAAGCCAATCACTCACATGAATATCATGCCCACCACAATTTAGTATTCACCAACCAAACCAATTACTTAAGCATAATTAGTCAAACAAAATTTAATAATGTCCCTTCCCTCTGTTTGATACAACTGGCCCATCCAGCTTCTGTACTTAGACTGAAAGGTTGGGTTGTCTAATCTGCTTCAAGGTATCTGCCAGAGTCAATAGTAGAAATTCACCATAAGGCAGGTGATCATTTTAATATATTCTTCCCCAATTTTCTCCTTTTATCTCTTAAAAATGCTGTTAACTCTAATGCATTAAGTCCTAAAGATGCTGGGAGTCTACAGCACATTGTCCAGGTAACCATTATCTATATATGCCTGCAAACTGCTCTACTTACACTTGCCAGCACTTTCTCCTTATAGAGTATTTCACTGGAGGTCATTAGACAGTGCTACGTGGTGGTACTGGGAAGCCTGGATAATATTCTCCTTCCTGACAAAGCACAGTTGATCAATTATAATATTGTGACTGCTAAATTAGCTGAGACCAGTTTTAGATTTGTGGTAGTACTACAGAAGACTATGCATTTAGTCTCACACTAGCAGACCTGTTCCATGAAGCAGGGGAATGAAAACCAAGAGAACTGTTCCACTCAAATGTATTGGTTATAATCAACACATTTGTGTGATAAAGTGATTGCCATTGGTTCAGTAGGAACAGCACGATTCAAACAGATCAGAAAAGCTTCCAGTTCACTCCTGCTTGCTGCTGAGCTAGGTAATGTCAGATGGGCAATGGAAAACTACAGTTGTCACAGTATTCCAGGGCATTGAGAAATAATCTTCTTAGTCACTATTTTTGAAGTACATGGTTGAATAAACACAAACTTTGTGGTGAGGTAAGATTAAATTTGCTCACAAAATTTCCATGGTCCAAAAAAAACCAGATAAACCTCAAGGCTGAATTTTCCTCCAGTCCTTATTCACTAACTGAAATTTAGTAAGACAGGAATTCTGATTAGTTGCATTGTTAATCCTGGTCCATTTCCTCAAAAGATTAAGTCTTGAGTCAGCACCTTTTAAACAAAATAGTTAACTAGAGATAAAACTCAAGCAAACCTATTCTGATGACAATGATTCCTTTAAAATGCACTTTAACCTTGATCAGCTGATACTGTGAACTAAGTGCATTTTCTTCACACATGGCTGCTTTCTAAAACTGAGTAAAATCCTGTTTTACTGTGACATTTAAGCATATGCATCATTTCCTTCTTAATTTACCATTTCTCGCAGAAATTCTGACGTGGCAAAAAAAAAGTGTAAACTGGCATATTTTCCACACCGTTTCCCTGCAGAATACATTCAGAACACTGTGCCTTGTGCCAATGCACTGGATCAGGAAGTCGCTGCAACTAACATCATCACTCTGCACCCTCATTGTACTGGGACTGGGAGACGTACATTTGCTGTTGCTGTGTCTCTTCTGCCAGGTTCACCACCATGTTCTCTGTTTCCATTACTACCCTGTTCCTGACTCCTCATGCCATCACATCTCTTCCTCCCTCTTCTCACCTTCCTGCTCTTCCTTACCATTCTATTCTCTGATCCCCTTTCTGTCCATTTGTTGTTTCGTTTGCACCCCTCTGCCCCCCACCGTTGGTCTTGCTGTGTAAATGATACAAGATTTAGCAGAGATATAAATTGTAATTGTGACATTTACAGCACAACCTTGAGGCTTACACTTTTTAAGGAGTAGTGAGCATGAATGGATTGGTTGCCTCAATTTGTATATGGGTGCAGTTTTCCAGAGTGAACAGTCACAATGTTGATGAAGGGCTTTTGCCCGAAACGTCGATTTTCCTGCTCCTAGAATGCTGCCTGACCTGCTGTACTTTTCCAGCACCACTCTAATCTTGACTCTAATCTCCAGTATCTGCAGTGCCCACCTCTGCCCAGTCATAATGTTCTCCCACGTGTTGCTTTTGGAAAGTCTATGGTGATAAGTAGTGACATATGAGACACTATGACTGCATGGCCAACCCTGCAATTTCACTGGCAGCAAATATAGCTTTGGCCAGTAGCACTGTCCATTTAAAACCATATCCCAATCTTTCAATTAGACTTAAAGCTACAAAATGACACATTCTGAGCCAGCATTAAAACAAAGTATGGCAATAAAACTATTAGATTATGGCTATCACATATGGAAACTGTATCACAATGTGTGCGTATCAGTTCCTGCTTTTAAAACTCTCTCTATTCCACATTAAACCAGTTTCCCATTCTATTGCTGTGTCTTCTAACTGCATAGACTTGTTGTGGAGCTATGATCTTTTAATCTTATGTCCTATCATAAAAATATATACTGTAGTGAGCTAAATCAGGTACAGGATTGACCAATTTCAGTCTTATTCGCTCAGCAATTTTAAATCTGCAGCTGACAAGCTTCCCTTCTTCCATGTCCTTCTTCACAGGTTCAGTTGGATCACAGCTTTTCAGTGAATGTTTACTCCATAAACATTATCAGTTGTTAGGGGCAAATGTTGAGCAAATATTGTATCAATCTAAGGCCTCGACCTTTTGGATCTATTGAAGTGTTTGAGTCTGAATAATTGGGAGTCCTAAGATTATACGGTTGATGGGGTCACTAGGTCATACAAACAGCTGATTAAAAAAAATCAATTGCTTTCTGGCTTGTTTATTTGTGTCTGTTTTCACCAATTCCAAAAGCAAGAAATGTTATGTATAGAAGGTGCAAAGCTCTACTTCTAGCTTCTTCTGACAACCAATCCGCTGATGCTAAGAACCAGCCTGTGACCCTTCTCTGCGCCATGTCCAAGATTGAAGATGTTTTCTTTTCTGACTATTGAGGGTGTGGGTTAACCACAATAGGCAGTTACAAAATGATGAGCTCAGCATATTGACCTGAACTTTTACCTTACAGGCCCACTCAGAGTAATTTACAGCAGATCGGGCTGAATTTAATACTGAATGAGCTTTGCTGTGGCTCTTTAACTCTGAAATGGCTTTAACATCCTATTTCCATGTTTCTGAAGCAATCATGGTGCAGATTTTGATGACCTGCACATGACCCCATCATGTCATGGCAATGTCAATAGTTGATTTCTGTTTAAAAGGTCCAGGATGGGGGTCAGTTTGGTTACATTCTGCATGGTTCCAGAGACTTCAGAATGGAAATACAACCTGGCGAGGCTGCCCACTAGTTTTCTGCCTCTTCCCTGGAGGCCGTGCTGTAGGGGGTGAGGATGCACAATGAAGATTTATTTTCCTTTGACAGGAGGGACCAGCCTTTCAATGTGAACAGGTAAGGATGGAAGTGGTTCAGGAAGTAATCAGGAGTGCAATTCCTCTAACATACAGACAGGGCCTCTAAAGGATCCAGATTTTCAGAGGAGGAGGAAAGATGAGTGGCATATTGCTTGTGTTAATCAACAAACTCTGACTTCATCAATGTTTTGTTGCCCAGCTCTGCCCAGCTTGACACACCATATTGTTCCACTCATTCCTCTCTTCCTTATTTCCTTATTTGAACAGCCAGAGTTGTCACAAATCCCCATCCTATTGCCAGATCATACACAACCCTTAATATCTTTCCAGCTTGTCAATACTTTAGAACCTTGAGTCTTCCTTATGTTCGCTGACGAGATTCATCAAGCTTGGGCACGTGGTCACCAGTTATTAAAGTCAGGATGCTGGTTTAAAATTGGCATCATTGGCTGTTAACATCCAAATTAGAAACCTGACATCACCACCAGGATTTCTCACATTTTTCCATACGGCTCAGTTAAATCAGAAGTGAGCAGGATGACATTGACTTTCTCAAAGGGTGGTATTTTGGGGGACTTAATACCTCCGCCTGCACCAAAAACTGAAACCTGCCCCACTCCTCCTTAATAGTTAAAATGGCCCAGAATTCTGTTTGCTTTATTTACTGCTCTGCAGAGTCAGGCAAAGTGTTCAACATGCTCATTAAATTGAACTTCTTTTAGCCAATTCCATAGGATTTACTGAATATGTTGCACATATTTATCTCCCAATATATAATATATGGTAATACTATTTGCAGTCACATAGTTCCTTAGCTGCTTCATCATATTCAATGCCTCTCCATTTAGTTTAGCATTGTCTGCAAATCTGACCTTATATATATCAAACTTCACTGTGAATAAGGGCCATTTTCATTTTCACATCACCCTAGTTCATTACCACTCCTGTAACTAGTTGTGATGTTTCCTCAGTCTCCAACAATTTCTTGCATGTCACTATGTTTCACCTAGTATGATCACTACCTTATGTTTGTTATTACCTAATCATTACTACAGTGTTTCTTTTTTATTATTTTGTGTGACATTATTGAGTTCCTCGGTAATATAGTGGTTAGTATCCCTGCCTGTCATGCGGGAGACCAGGGTTCAATTCCCTGCTGGGGACAACTGTTGCATTTAGCGGCACAGTGGCTTAGTGGTTAGTACTGCTGCCTCACAGCACCAGGGTTCCAGTTTTGATTCCAGCCTTGGCCAACTACCTGTGTGGAGTTTGCACATCCTCCCCGTGTCTGCGTGGGTTTCCTCCGGCTGCTCCGGTTTCCTCCCACAGTCCAAAGATGTTCAGGTCAGGTGAATTGGCCATGCTAAATTGCCCATAGTGTTAGGTGCATTAGTCAGAAGGAAATGGGTCTGGGTGGGTTGCTCTTCGGAGAGTCGGTGTGGACTTGTTGGGCCGAAGGACCTGTTTCCACACAGTAGGGAATCTAATCTAATTTGTTGAGCATCTTGAGTTCTCCTTTAACTGAGCAGCTTCCTGAGGCATTTCAGAGGGCAGCTAAATATTAATTCTATTGCTGTGAGTCTGGAATCAAACGTAAACAGGACCAGTTAAGGAATACTGATCATTTTCACTGGAAGATGTTAGTGAACTAGATGGGTTTTTACAACAATTGACAATAAGTTTCATGGCATCAATACTGAAACTAACTTTGAAATCCAGATTTATTAATCAAAATTAAATCTCATCATTCGCTAATGGTGGGATTTGAACCTTGACTCCACTGTTTTAATCTATGAATTCCTAGTCCAGGAACAAAATGACTGTGCCACCATCTCCTTGTGGGAACATGCGCATGCCTATTAGATGCATTTTCCACATTATAACAGTGACCACACTTGAATAAGTGAAATGCTTTAAGACATATGGTAGTCATGAAAAGCACTTTATAAAACACAAGTCATTCTTTTCTCTATAACAGTCTTTGAGAAGGAACTTCCATGGAGGCTTTCTGTTAATCCACATATATCACACCATAGGAGTTTTCAGTGCTTCCATGTGCTGCCTGAAGGAGCCCACAGGCTTGGCCAATAGGAAAGACACCACTCCTCTTTTGACCAAGTCTCAAGCTACAAGACCTGTTTGGGCTCCAGCGATATCATCAGAACCTGACTTGCATATTTAAAGTGGACCAGGCCAATTTTGGGCAGCTGCTTAGCTAAGGGTTACAGTTCAAAAATAATGCATGGATACATTAATAAATCAATGTGATTTCTCTCAGTTCATGTCATGGGAATAAGGTGGTGAAAATCCTTGATATATGAATTATATTTGTTGCATAGAAGAGTTTTGTGATGTAAACTGTAGATGTATATGCACATGTTTTATACTATTTAGGTTGGATTTCTGGTTTTGAGTTAGTAACCTGTGAATGTCTGAAGCCAATAATTAACTTGTAAATACTTATAAAACCATGGTGATTTATTTTAAAACGATTTTTAAGGCCTGGCTTTACAAATTTTGTAAACCACTTACTGGCATTTTTAAGACATAAATTTAAAAAGACTTAAATCTACTGAGGTGTTTGGTATGGAGACTGTGGTGTGAGAATTGTACAGTGATACTCTATTAGGGGTGTGTTTTGGGTACTACACAAAAACGACTTTGTTTCCTTTCAGTTTATGAAGGAGTGTTTTGGTTTTAATAGGATCATACATTTACTATGTGTTCAAAAGTCTTTAAATTTGCATTATAAGTTGCTGATTAAGTATATTCTATTTTATCTTACTTTCTTTTGTTAATAAACTCCTGTTTTATTGTCAAAGCAAAACTTGCAGCATTGGATACTTATGTTTCAGTGGTAGCCATGATGTGGAAGTGCTGGTATTGGAGTGGAGCGGACAAAATTAAAAATTACACAACTCCAGGTTATAGTACATCTGGTTTATTTGGAAGTACAAGGTTTCAGAGCACTACTCCTTGATTAGCTAGCTACTGATACTTCAAAATAAGTCTGTTGGACTATAACCTGGTATTGTGTGTTTTTTAACTATGTTTCAGTGATAGGTCACTTCATTAAAACCAAAATAAATCAAAATATGATCTATCATGCCAGGTTGATCTGACTTGTCTGGTAGCAACATCAGGTCAGGCAGCATCCGAGGAGCAGGAAAATCGACATTTCAGGCGGGAGTCCTTCATCAGGAATGGTGATGAAGGGCTCCTGATTCCTGATGAAGGGGTCCGACCCGAAACATCAATTTTCCTGCTCCCCGGACACTGCCTGACCTGCTGTGCTTTTCCAGCAACACACTCTCAACTCTGATCTCCAGCATCTGCAGACCTTACTGTCTCCTGGTAGCAACATCAGTTCGGATCATGACAGTTTATATAAGAAAACTTTTAACAAGATTTCATGTGTGTGTATAACTATCTAGTTGCCATATATTTGATTCACATTACCCTTTAAAATAGGACAAGGTACAAAATGTCAAGCCCCTGCTGGCCACATAAATGTTTAAATGCCACAGCACTGGGAACACACAATGGAAATTATCTGCTAATCCAGTTCCACTATCACATGTAATGAAGCAGCCATAAAACATCATTATCAGACTTCTGCAAAAAACAGCAGGGCCATAAAACAGGAAGAAACAGAATCCAGTCAGCAACCAAACAAGATCAGTGATAATGCTATAAATTTGATAATGTTACAAACCTGCCCCTGTGGTTCAGTCAGCATTTTCTGGTCAAGTTGGTTCTTCTTTGCTGCACTAGGAAATTAAAATAAAGCTTAAGTAATTCCAGCAAAGCATTTCTGTTTTCTTCAGATTCATGTGGTCTGAAGGACACTCAATATCCAGCTCAAAAGAACATCTAATCATGATTCATAACTTCTGATGAATGAGACATTGGAGATTTCATTCAGCCCTATATTGCTGATCATAGCTGCAAATAAAGAATTACTTTGAGTTACAGGTGATTTAGTCAATAATTCTTCCAAGACATTGCACATTTTCCAACTGAGCATGACTGAACAGAAGAAATTATTTTGCCTGTTTCAGAACTGATTTGCTTGAGAAAATTGGATTAGTCAGACAGAATATATGCTTAGGGCACTTGTTTAGATTGGACAGGGTGTGTAGCACACAGAGCTGATACATATTAATTTCAAGGATAACATGAATGTATGAACAGGAGGAGGACATGTAGACACGATTCAACTCCCAGCTGAGGGATGCTGATGTGAATCATATTTCTTGTGACTGTGTCAACTCTACATCTCTTGCTTTCAGATCTTCATTTCAAACTAATACCAATCAAGGTAAACAGTTTTTTGGTACCAACACTGAACTATGATCTTTGTTCCATGTCTGCGTAGATATGAGTGCCCCAGAATTATTTGGGATTTGGTGGTGGGTTCAACTAAGTTTCACAATTCATGAGATTAGCATTTATAGATTTAATGAAAGGATTTAAACTGAATGCTTTCCTCCTTTTCAGCATTCCAAAAAATCCTCATAAACACTGCAACTTCAAGATTTATACCGGGTTCATTTGAATGCTGTGTGAGCATAGTATTCTAAGATGACTTTAGTAAGCCTGCACCAAGGATGACATCACACTTGCAGCAGGGAGACATTTCAAAACTGTATAAAAAGCTTGAATTGATCACCATTCATAATGCCAATTCATTATCTGTGATCCCAAACATTCCTACTTTCTGGTTGACCAAATTGTTGGGAGATTGACTGGAATGAAGATTCAAATTGCCTCTATTATCAAATACTAATCTATTTTCTTTGATTCCACTCAATGCAACCAGTATCCTGGTTTCTTTACTATCCTCAAAAAAAAAAGAGATTATGAGCTGCCTCATGGCATTTTCTATTTAGGAAGCCTTGTAAAATTGTTTGTCTACATGATTGTACATCATATGCAAAATGTATTGATTATAAGCATTTTGGATAGTTCTATATGCATGTATCTGCATCTCACCTCATTTATATGCAGTTTCCTGTTCTCCCACATGTCAGAATCAATTCCTGACATGAAAGTCAGAATGGGTCACTGGTAGCTCCAAATTACCAATTGTTCCTCTAGGCCTCCAGAATAAGCAACGGTCTTCAACAGCTCAAATTATGCTTGCATCACACTACCACAGCTCCCAACACTCCCCACATCGGACATGCACTAGCCTCACCACATCTCCCTGACACATTTCTGGCTCACATAGAACACAGCTCTCTACTTCGATACTAAACTTTGGATTGCACCAGTACCTTTCATTGTAATCCTACTGGCAGGCCACTTTGTGTACAGTAAAAGACATCGAACTCACGGATTGGACCAGTGACTTGCACTCTTGATGCTCCCTTGTTTTACGGCCACTTGGATATTCACTGCCTTGCCATTGCTTGTCTTTTCATGCTTTGCTATCTCATTCAGAACTTAGAAGCTCAAATTCCTTCTGTCTTGTCTTGCCCTTCAGTACAGACATAAGGTTAGGCAGCTGTCATGTTTGCCACGGTGATGAAGCAAGGACATCTTGCTGTATGATACCATGCTACATCAATGTCACACCAATGGTATCTGTCACCAGTTTACATAGCAAACTCACTGAATACGCTTCAAACAAATGACACTCTCAAAATACCTAAATACCTTAGTCACATCAGTGGGGATTGTATTCAGTCAAAGGGTAATGGAACAAGGGTACTCTGCACTGAGTGTTAGCCAATGAAGCAATTCTAAGAAAGAAAAGCATATTCCATGTTATATGTTTATTTCTTACGTGTACATTTGGTATAGCCCATGTATGTGCCTGTGTTCTATTATATCATTTCTCATCCTTATATACTCCACTTTATCTCTATATTCCCATTTGGATACAAAATTGGCTCGAAGGTAGAAGAAGGTGGTGGTGGAGGGTTGCTGTGGAGGCCTGTGAACACTGGTGTGCCATAAGGATCAGTACTGGGTCCCCTGCTTTTTGTCATTTATATAAATGATTTGATATGAAATTAGGAGGTATTGTTAGTAAGTTTGCAAATGACACTAAAATTGGAGGTTTAGTGGACAGCAAAGAAGGTTACCTCAGAGTAGATCAAGATCTTGATCAGATGGGCCAATGGACCGAGGAATGGCAAATGGAGTTTAATTTAGATAAATGTGAGGTGCTGCATTTTGGAAAGGCAAATCAGAGCAGGACTTTTACACATAAAGGTAAAGTCGCGGGAACTTGCAGTACAGGTTCATAGTTCCTTGAAAGTGGAGTCTTGGGTAGATAGGATAGTGAAGAAGGCATTTGGTGTGTTTTCCTTTACTGGTCAGTGCATTGAGTTTGGAGTTGGGAGGTCATGTTGCAGCTGTACAGGACATTGGTTAGGCCACCATTGGAATACTGCGTGCAATTCTGGTGTCCCTGCTGTAGGAAGGATATTGTGAAACTTGAAAGGTTTCAGAAAAGATATACAAGGATGTTGCAAAGGTTGGAGGGTTTAAATTATAGGGGGGAGGCTGAATAGACAGAGGCTGTATGCCCTGGAGCGTCAGAGGCTGAGGGGTGACCTTATAGAGGTTTATAAAATCATGATAGGATAAATAGACAAAGTCCTTTTTTCCTGAGGTGGGGGAGTCCAGAACTAGAGGGCATAGGTTTAAGTTGAGAGGGGAAAGATTTAAAGTGATCTAAGGGGCAACTTTTTCATGCAGGGGTTGATTATGGAAGAAAATTTGACAAGATCTTATTCCCTGACACAATTGTGTGTGCACAGTTTTGTCAAATTTTCTTCCACAACCATCCTCTGCATGAAAATGTTGACCCTGAGATCCACCAGAGGAAATGGTGGAGCATGGTACAGTTACAACATTTAAAAGGCATCTGGATGGTATATGAATAGGAAGGGTTCAGAGGAATATGGGCCAAACACTGGCAAATAGGACAAAATTTATTTAGAATATCTGGTTGGCATGGATGAGTTAGACCGATGGGTCTGTTTCCGTGCTGTATATCTCTATGACACCAAACCAAAATTTATCCCTCCCACCATTTCCATCTCATGAATATCACTTATAATTCCAGATACACCAGTGTGTTTTTCCACAATCCATAAACTCTAGTGTGTCTTTGCTAAATGACCAGTGACACCTGCTACCATGAAGACACCTGAAGGTTTTCCATTATTGACAAAAGTGTGATTCTTTTTCTTTTGGAGGATCTAAATGAGAATGCAAATAAAGAGTATTACCCTGCTTAACTCAGAAGACTGTTCCTTTGTGATAAGATTTATCACTGGTTTACTGTTGTGATGTCTTACAGAATGTTGAGATGTGGCTCGTCTGAGGACTTTTTAAAGCAATTCTTTATTGGTATTATACTATGTACATTCTATCTACAAACCAAGTCTATGTTGTTGCTTCTGTCTTCAGGATCAGTTGATATGAGCAGAACATCCTCAAGAGTTAACCTTTTATTTTATACTGGGAAGTGAGCAGCACCACTTATTATTTGATTTATATTGAATACTCACAGATTCTAGAATTAATGTTATTTTCTCCAAGAATGACTGCATCAGTATTGCCAATTATTGATATTTAATAACTTAATTTAAATTAATAATCAAATAAATTGAATAAATAAATGGAAAAGATGAAGGGAAGCTGTTCCAAGCCAGTTCACTTCCTTAGCCCCATTCCTGGAGTCTGTTCTACATTTTTTGGATTGCATGCAAATAACGAAACTTACTTTTCTTTAAGATAGATTAGTTCCAGCTGCTTTTTCTCATTCTCATCCTCTGGAAGCAATAAGAGACAGTTAATGAAACATTCACATAATAAAGCAATTTTCTCACCTGCACACAAACAACATGGGTGCTGGGGAAAAAAAATAAGCACTACCGCAGTTAGGCGGTAGTGTCGGGGATAATATTTTTAAAATGAAACAAAAAAGAGGAATGCCAGAAAAATAAAAGCAATTTTCTTTGACAAAAATGATTCAACAGCTTTGAGTTAAAGGTACTGTGCATGAGAGCACATGGAAACAGATCATATTTATATAATCTGAGATTACAGCTGAGCTGCTGCCTATTACATCTATGCACCTGAAAGGAAAGGAAGCAAGTCAACCGATGTAACCCCTCCTGATCACAATCCACTCACCCCTGGTAACAAACGTCTAAGTTGATAGATGTTATCTTGATTCGGTCAAAGTCAAAAAACTCGGAGACACTCAACGACATGATCAATGATCAATGATCCATGTAGAATGATTGCATGGGAAGTTCTCTTTCAGCTCCATCCCAAATGCTTTCAAGAAAGGAAGGAGGAAAATGGGGTTGAACTTAACTTGCCCGAATTGACCTCAATGTGATAGTTATGGCCCCATTAATAGTAACAATTAGCTTGTAACTAGGGCAGCCTGTTAGATGGTTAAAGTATTTGTGTGTTTCCAATGGTTAAGTGCCATGTAATTAATTTAATGCTGTCCACCAAAAATAAGGAGAAAAGATAGAAGGAAACAGGATTTGGTTGGGGGACAGAACATACATTGAACATATGTTATCAATGTGAGTTATGATCAACAAAGCTCGTAGTAGATAATTAATACACACCATATTTATGGGAGCCAGAACTTGTGTAGGCATCTTCTATGCTGTCAGTGTCCGTGATTACAGTTAATTCCGCATCAGATTCCAGGCTGGTATTGATGAGCTGCTGCAGCACAGCTTCTGCAATTGGCATCACCATAGCGGTGGTAGAGGTGTTACTGAGCCACATGGACAAGAACACAGTACAGCACATGAAACCAAGCACCAACCTGTGAATAACAGAGGAAGTAAATACCTTATAAGTAAACATAGAACTCACCAAATAAGAGGGGAAAGAAACTAGTGATTTAAAGTTGATGTTATGACTTTGCTAAAGAAATTGTCTTTTAACAAACCGCCTCAAACTGGCATCCAAGCATGAAGTCACAGTAGCCAACAGACTAATGGCGTCACACCTATTGTGGACTTGTGATTAAGGAGATCACACTTAGTCAGTTTGGAGGGATTAGAACTCTGTCCCAGATTGGAAGAACACAGTCATTAGTATGCTTGAGGTGGACAGATCTTATAAACCAGCCTTGACAGAAACCAGGAATTCAGAAATATCATAATTATTCCACTTTGATCCAAGAGAGAGCTAACAGACGAGGAGCCATGCTGTTTAAATTTCAAAGGAGTACTTAGCTCCCTGTGTAATTAAATAATTCCAGGAATGATTAACTTTTCCCTTAGACATTTTGAAAGGCTTATAATGCATAAGCATGTTTTTTGGACGTATATTTTCATTCTAACGCTGTATTTTCAAGTCATCAGACTTATAATTAAACATTGATGTATCAGTATTTTTGATTTTGTCCTGTCTCTATGTCAATATTGCTTTGTCTTGAACTGAAGCAGTGAATTACACATTGAGAGGTTATGGATATCTACACACTGTCCCTGAGACTGTTTGATTCCATCCATTGTAAGGCTTTCCCGCTCCAGATGTACTGTAACATTCCTTTCTTTACATCAAACACAGCTCACTAGTATAATGTCTGAGAACTCTCTCTCTCCACATGCTTATTATAGTCTGCTATCTTCTCTCTTATTGTATCAGAGCCATGTCACCAGTTACATCTTCATGATTTGCATGACTGTCATTATACTGCAAATGCGCAGCAGGTCAGGCAGCATCCAAGGAGCAGGAGAATCAAGGAATCCTGAAGAAGGGCTTATGCCCGAAACGTCAATTCTCCTGCTCCTTGGATGCTGCCTGACCTGCTGTGCTTCTCCAGCAACACATTTTTCAGCTCTGATCTCCAGCATCTGCAGTCCTCACTTTCTCCTATTATACTGCAAACCCCCACATCCTACTCCCACCCTGAATTTCTCTCTACTTGGTCAACCTTAGTCCAGTCATTTATTTTTACTTGCTTACGCAGTAACCATTATTATTAGCATCATCATTATTACCATCTTCACTATTATCATCAGCAACAAATCCCAACCCTCCCAAGTCACAACACCTCAAAGTCTGAATCTCAAAGGATACTCTAATCTGAATTATTTCAGTTCAACAGTCAGTGTTACAAGGGGACATAAATTTAAGGTGAAAGGTGGAAGGTATAGGGGGGATGTCAGGGGTAGATTCTTTACCCAGAGAGTGGTGGGGGCATGGAATGCGCTGCCTGTGGGAGTGGCAGAGTCAGAATCATTGGCGACCTTTAAGCGGCAATTGGATAGGTACATGGATGGGTGCTTAAGTTAGGACAAATGTTCGGCACAACATCATGGGCCGAAGGGCCTGTTCTGTGCTGTATTGTTCTATGTTCTATGTTCTATGTAACATATTAGTGATGATGCTGTACCGTGTCTGAAATGGTGGTGTGACACCATGCACATTGGATGTAGTACAGGGATGGCTGCCTACATTCTATGATGATCATGTTTGTTCTTACTTCTCAGATCAACTATGATAAAAACTTTCCTGGTCCTCTTAAATATCCCTTCAGGAATTCTGACAATATACGTTTTGGTTAATCTGTTTTTCTGACTATGGCTTCTGATTTCCTATCCCCAATTAAGACCTTCTGCTCTAGCTTTAAGGTTGACAGATTTTGCTCCATGTCATGAGTTGTACCATCCCTGTTGCTTTTTGCTGTACCATTTCTCTTCTTGTTTGACTTTATCATGGTCTTGAGAGACTATATTTGACCTGTATTCTAAAACTGGTCTATTCATTTTAACCTCCTTCCTCTTAACGGTTCTATCGGAAATATCCATTATTCAATGGTGTTGCTTTGTAACTGATTAAGCCAATTCAGAGTCTGCATTTGTATGCGTTAGTGACCTCGTGGTCTTGACCACACCCTCTGCCTCAGTTTAATTAAGGGTAGGGTAAATAACCTGTCACATAAGTAATGCTTGCCTCAAACCTGAACTTTCTGAAATCCATGCTCCAAATTGAGGTCCATTGTACAGGGAACTCTTCAGGAAAACTGCATATCACAACATGCTTTTTTACTGATCCAATCAGTGGGGGTGCTGTGGTAAATGAAGCCTTGTTACTTCAATCAGAATTGAATAACAGTTGATTAGGACTAAAATTGCTTTCTCTTAAAATCAGATATTCCATTGCTAACCTTTCCTGTGGTCTTTCCAGAAATCTTGATGAAATTATTGACTCTGTGGGTTTTGGTTGTGTATGGCTTTACAAATGTAATCCTGTACATTGTTCAAAATTCTAGTGCCATCCCTGAGTGTATCAATTATTACCTGTACCTTGTCTGGAAGATAGACTTTGGAATATGGCATACTCACATCTCATCAGCAAAAGGCGAAGCTTTTATTTACAAACAGCGACCTCTGAGATTTTTATGAATCCCAGTAATATTACCAAAGGCTTACGTTCCATCTCAACATGAAATTTCAGTTTTGCGAAGTAGTTTGCAAATCTTTCACATCCTCATGTAGCTGCTAAGACTCCCTTCTCTATGGTTACATACTTTGTTCAGTCTCCATCAAAGCACTTTACATTTGTTTTGTCAGTCTGCACCTGATTAAGGACTGTTTCAAGTCTTGTGGAATAATGCAGCCATATAATGTGTTAGAGCTTCATCAGAAAGTAATTACTCTTCAATCTTTTCAAAACTTGCATTCTGTTCCTGATAACAATAGCATTGCTGGCCTTTCTTCAAAAGTTTTCTTACAGGTTGTGTAAGACTTGTTACGTTGGGGATAAACCTCCAATTCTAAAAAATGCAATATATCATTCATGCACTTTAGTGCTGGGTAAATCACTGATGATAGCTCTTATCTTCCTTGGATCCACCATTTTTTATTTATTCATTCACAGGATGAGGGCATTGTTACTCATCCCTAATTAGAGACAAAGAAAATTGCAGATGCTGGAATCCAAGATAGGAAAGCAGGAGGTTGGAAGAACACAGCAAGCCAGGCAGCATCAGGAGATGAAGTCATCAACATTTTGGGTGTAACCCTTCTTTAGGTCCTGAAGAAGGGTTACACCCAAAATATCGACTTCTCCACCTCCTGATGCTGCTTGGCTTGCTGTATTCTCCCAGCCTCCTGCCTGCCCATCCCTAATTGGCCAAAAGGCATTTAAGAGTCAATTACATTGCTGCACCACTGGAGTCACATGTAGGGCAGACTAGGTAAGGATGGCAACTTCCCTCCATAAAGGACATTAGTAAACCAGTTGGGTTTTTCCCAGGAATCAACAACAGATTCATGGTCATCTTTAGATGCTTAATTCCACCATCTGCTATGTTGGGATTTGAACCTGAACCCCAGGGAACATTACTTGGGTCTCTGGATTAACAGTCCAGTGATAATACCACTCGGTCATGGCCTCCTCTCCATAAAGCCTTGCTCTTAGATTCCGTCATCTAGAAATGTTATTATTTTTAGAAAGAATTGCACTTTCTAACCTAGTGTAAGACCTACAATCTGTAATGTCTTTAATACATCCCTGATCTGCTGGACATGTTCCTTCTGCATTTTAACATGCATTATGATATCATCCGTATGGAAAATGTTTCCCTTCCAGGATTCTAAACAAAGCTGTTTAGAAGATGTTTGGTGCAGCAAAGATCCCACATGTTCGACAATTGAAGCAATCCTGCCTGACAGTGTAATAAGTGCACTTATTAATTTTGACTCATGGTCTAAGAGTATCTGTCAGAATCCACTATTAGCATCCAATAATTTGAAAAACTTCTCTTATTGGCAATTTTGCCAAACTATTGTCAACAGATGGAGTCAGATGGATTTCTCTTTGAACTCCTTTGTTTAACTGAGAGAGATCCACATACAATCTAAGTTTGCTATTTTGAGCATTGTGAGCAGTTACTAGGCCTGAGCGCAGTTGTGTTGGTTCTGTTACTAGCAATGTAACCTTGTTTTCAATCTTGCTGTTTAACTGAAATTTAACTTTTCTCATCAAAGGGTGTGTACAACCAGATGGGTTTAGTATCATTCTTACAGAATAATATATGCTACTATTTCAACTTGCCTAAACATCTTTGGAAATTACTGACAAAATTCTCTGCTGTCTTCATTGTGAAGTATTATATTCAGTCTCCTTCAGTGACCAACTCACAATTCTGCTTAACAATTAGGTATTCGATCCTTCAGTACTTCAGTGACATTTTGTCTTCTATGGATAGGTTTTGTGGTGTTTTGCCCACACATCTGAAGATCTGTGCCTCCCGGACTTTGGAGTTTTACATTTGCTGGTCTGGCTGTCAGAGATTTCAAACAAGGCAGGCTCTCTGCTACTTTGAAACAGCTGTTCCTGTGTCAAATTTAAATTCTGCTTCAAACCATTGCACCATCAAGTTGGTAGTCAGAATTGGTTTTGACTCTCTTTAACCTCATCTATGAATGTTGTCTTCATCTCATATTTGTATATTTTTCTTCTTGAACTTACATCTGGTTGCGTGATTTCAATATCCCTTGACATTTTCCTTTTGCAGAACCATTTTGTTGCTTTTGAGGCATGAGGATGCTGTTAATTTACTATATTTCTTTAAGCTCCCAGCTAGTCACAGTTCGGCACTCAGTTTCCCTAACGGACATTCAGTGCACTTGTGATTATGTTTGGATCCACGTCTTGCAAAACCTAAAATAGATGTTGACACTGACACCCACTTTTTTTTTTGCATTTGACAAGCTTTTAGGGGAGTTACTGCACCATTTGGACCATGTTGGAAAAGTCTCTGATGTTTCTTTGCAGTATTGACGCATTTTTGAGCCATGAATTTTTTTTTGCCTGTGCAGTGAATTAGATCATCTGTTCTAGTATTAAACAAAGTCTGACAACATCTCATTCTTCACAATTAATCCATCCTTCCAAGTTACCTGTCAGCAATATTCTGCTTGACAATATGAATGAATTAAAAAGGCTTCTATTGATTTTCTCACATGTCAAGATCACAAATTAAACGTTGCTCAGCCTATGGATAAATTTTTTGGGAGGGGCAAAAGAATGCACTGGTTTGTCTGACCAGAATATACTCAGCTATTAGCCTGACAGCATATAAAGATGCTAGCTAGATGACATTACTCCTTCACATGTGAGTTAGAAACTGTTTTATAATGCTAAATTCTTTTCCTGTATTTTTATTCTCCAAAATATTGTTAGTTCATGGCTAAGCTTTGAAGTTGTCAATATTCTTTCTTCCACCATTAAGTTTTCCTACTCTATTGCTCTGTATTTAGAATCTTAGAGTCATAGAGATGTACAGCACAGAAACAGACCCATCGGTCCAACTTGTCCATGCCGACCAGATATCCCAATCTAATCTAATCCCACCTGCTAGCACCTGGCCCATATCCCTCTAAACCCTTCCTATTCATATACCCATCCAGATGCCTTTCAAATGTTCCAATTATACCAGCCTCCACCACTTCCTCTGGCAGCTCATTCCTTACTCTGAGTGAAGAAGTTGCCTCTTAGGTCTATTTTATATCTTTCCCCTCTCACCCTAAACCTATGCCCTCTAGTTCTGGACTCTCCCACCCCAGGGAAAAGACTTTGTCTATTTATCCTATCCATGCCCCTCATGATTTTATAAACCTCTATAAGGTCACCCCTCAGCCTCCGACGCTCCAGGGAAACCAGCCCCAGCCTGTTCAGCCTCTCACTATAGCTCAAATCCTCCAACCCTGGCAACATCCTTGGAAATTCTCTTTTTCCAACTTTTTGCTTGAAGTCTTCTGAAGTCGTATCTTGATTTTGGAGTCTTCCTTTTTTAGTTGTGTGCCTTGGACTCTATTTTAACCTCAAATCTTGGTTTGGAGATTTCTTTCCCTAAATAAATCTACATTACATTTGAAGCCAATACTGCTTTCTGCCTGTTGAGGTACTAGTCTAGAGTATGGTTTGTATTATGGAGTATACCAGGTCTGCATCATGAGCTGTACATGTCTGCACATACACTTTCCCTGGAGCTGTTTGTCCCTTGTCTCTAAGTAAGGCTTTTCCACTCATTGTTTATACATGTCTGCACATTTTAAGTTAACAAATACCGCTGTCTAGTGTGACAGCGGTATCTCTCTTTTCACATACTCATTGTGGCCTGATGTCTTTGTCTTCCTGATGACAGTCATGTTTATCAGTTACATCATTATTTGCATGGATCTAATTTTATTACTGACATGTATGCAGTTCTCAATCTCTGACCTATTCCCCAGTCTATGGTCCTGACCCTTTCTCATTCCTTTTGTCCTCTGGATCAAACTGCAAATTTTCATTGATTTGGGATTTTATGTAGCTGCAGTACCTCTCATTGCCACTAGAGGTCTTCGCATACTTTGAAAGTATGTCGCAATTGTCAAAAAAATTCAGTCAAAATAATGGTAAAGTGAATGATGCTCAATAATAGTTATGTGCAGATGCAAGTGCTGATGTTAGTGCAATGTCAGGTGAGAGCAGGCATGGGTTTAAACAAGGAAACTGAGACGATGCTGTTGAAGATGTACTGGTTCACTGTTAGTTTCTCAAAAAGGGCATCTTGCCATGAGGTTCATCATTAAAATGCACTGAGCAGTGTGAAGTTGCTCTATTTCCATTTTAATGTAAACTAAAGTCACTGCAGGAAGTTAGAGCTGGACTGAAATGATGCAAGAAGCCCAACTTGGAGCCATTTAAGGTCTGCACATTTTTAATTACTTGGACTAGCTGTCAGAGATTCTTCTAACGAAGTGTTAATTATTAACTACTGCCAATGAAACCTCTTTGGCACCAAAATATAACTTTTAGAAGTATGAAATTTGATTTCCTCAGCCTTTGATGATCATTGAACCTTTTAAAAACGTAAAATAGCATTGTTTTTCAATGCTATATCTTCTTTCCTTTCGTAATCAAATTTTTCTTTCTTTTTATTCTGTACTTGATTTAACATGCACCCACTCGACTTTGAATATCCTCTCAGTCCTTAATTTCACAATCTTCACTCTGTTTACTGAAGGATATACCCAGCTGGTTGTTCTGTGTACTAATGTCCCCTGTGCTAATTTTACCCTCCCAGCAACATAATCAGCTCAGACTTGCAGCATCGTCCATGCAAAATATTGTCAAGATTAAACAGTTATAGGCAAGTCTAGCTAATGTTGGATGCTGTTCAATGCCCTATAAATTATGGGCTAATGGGGATTGGGAGTAAATGAGATCAATAAAGCACAAGCAAGAAAATATATCACAAGATAATTGTTGCTAAAGAACTATTGATGATAATCATGAATATTCAATCAATGGTATATTTCATGTTGTTATCAATTCAAGTGATTAACAAATGGCAAAAGTATCAGAAAGCATTGGAAATACTCCACAGATCATGAATTTTCTCTGGAGAATCAAACAGAGTTAATAGTTCTGATTTTCCAGTCAGCAGCAAAGTGATAGCATTCACTCGTTCATCCAGCCACCTCTTTGATGCAGATTCCCCCTTTTCTCAGCATTAGAGTCACAGAGTCATAGAGATGTACAGCACA
>NC_057728.1:28294083-28327335 GCF_004010195.1 Chiloscyllium plagiosum | reverse complement strand
TATTTTCTGAACCCTTTCAAGTTTCACAACATCCTTCCTATAGGAAGGAGACCAGAATTGCACACAATATTCCAATAGCGGCCTAACCAATGTCCTATACAGCCACAACATGACCTCCCAATGTCTATACTCAATGATCTGAGCAATAAAAGAAAGGATACTAACTGCCTTCTTCACTATCCTATCTATTTGAGACTCCACTTTTAAGGTACTATGAACCTACACTCCATTAGTTTGAAACCGACAGCAAGTCAAGGAGATTTTCAAGTATCTCGCCGCAGTGATGTCAGCAAGCAGGGTAATCACATTGATGTATTCTCAAAGACAGCAAACCAGAAGGTAAAACATACTGATTATCCTTCCATTTTAATTTAAACTTTATAGAGAGTGAAATAAATTATTTTGAGTGTACATTGAATTAAGGTGGAATATCACAATCTTAAAATACCTTCTAAAATGTTTTAAGAATGTAAATATTTTGTTATTAAAATAGAGAATTTAACGTTCCACAAATATAATGAGTTTTCTTAAACCAAATGAATTTTTCAGCAGTAATTATAAATTTCAGTACAAGAAACCCAGTCACATCTCACTCAACAAGGTGTAACTTTTCTAGGGCTTTTACTGTGGGACAAGTAGTGAAAAAGAGGCCATTTTTATATCTCATAATTTCTATTCCATGCAGCCTGTGGGATCTATCTCAGCACACCCTATGGTGAAGTTTAGAATCACAGACTGTAACTTCTATATTTCCACATTTAACACTTTTAACTAAACTTCTTTCAATTGCAGAGAAGAAAAGGGCAAATGTTTTGTTATAATTACTACTGCAAATACCAGTCAATGTTTTAATTCTGACCAATGATCACTGACATGAAATACTAACTCTGTTTCTCTCTCCACCAATGCCTTCCTGACCTTCTGAGTATTTCCAGCATTTTCTGTCTTTCTTTTTATTTACGTAGCTGCCAGTCGGCAGTATTTGGTGATAAGTTTGCCAGCTGGTGGTATAATGCCACACTTGGTGACCCCAGTGAGCAGTTGCTTTCAGAGGCCACAAATTGGAGAATCAGAAGTGGAGGTTTGTAATCCTGTCCGAGTGCTACTTCTCTTCCGGCTGTGTGAATTCCTCTCCCCTCGATCCTCAATGCAACTGCTGAACGCCCCAATCCCAAAACACAGCCTGCCAACTCCTACATCACAGCTCCTGCATCCCAACCCCTGTCCTTCAATCTCTTGTTGCACCTGATATAATTACAGGACAAAAATGGTTTACATACAGAAGCTTGACGAACACACTTCTTCAAGTAAAACTTAGTAACAATTAAGGTTGATTGACAGTGAAGGGGGTGTGACTTCTGGACTGGAATCAGCTAGATGATTATAGCAAAGATTCTCAAACATTGTAAGGGTCAAAAGTCTTCCAGTTTCCTACTAACCCAAGCTCTTCCATTGTCTGCACTTGAAGAGAAAATCAGCCTTGGAGATTTTCTTTCCAATCGATCCTCCAATCGTTTGTTAGCATAATGTAGCACCATCATTTGGCTGGCCACACCTTCATTTAATTTGGCTTATATTAGGTCTGGCATTGGGAATTTGCCAACGGAAGAATATGGAACAGAATGGAAGCAGTCCAGAAAAGCTGACTGTCTTTACAAAGCAATATATTACTTCTAATATGCACATTTCCTGCTTTTCAAAAGACGTTTGAATTGCAAAAATAATTGGCAAAACACTGTGTCGAGCACAATAAACGAGAAAGCAAGAAATTGTTATTGTGGCTAATGAGAAGAATGGTAGAATGTTTGACCCTCCGTTTGATGGCTGATGCAGTGCAAGTGAAGTGTTCTGCATGAGGAGATAATGAGGACTCTCCAGGCAAACCTGCTCTGATCAATCCAAATAGATGAGTCTCTGCCTGTGAGTGATAGTGCGAGGGCAGTACCAATAAACCCAGTCTGTCTGAAGTGCATTTTGAATTAGTCTCTGTTGCTTTTGCCTACTTTCCTGCACATAAACAGAAATAAATGTGAATTCCCAAATGACATCCCAGTGGATTACTGTAGTAGATGTATCAAAAAAAGTATCCTTCAAACTGATTGGTGGCAAGGAAAAATAAACAAGAAAACAAGACAAACAGCTTCAATTACAGAAAAACATTGTCCAACCTTCCTTACGTAGATATTGCATAAAATACGGCCTTTAGCAATCCATGATGTTGATATTCTATGTGGGGAGATTTTGCTGTCTAGCAGAAAATTGAGGAAAATAAACTAATGTGTAAGTTCATCATCAGAACACCTATTAAATAACATCATAGAGAAAGGTGGCAAGAGTGCCAAACCCCATTTAAAAATCTGTTGGTAAAATTATGTGAAACACTAAATAGGTTGAGTTCCGTCCATATTTTTTGATACATTTCTTAGGTATAACTAATTTGGTTACTCCACCCTTCATTGAACCTTGAAGGTAAAACTATGATAGAAGCTAGGTTTTCACTGTAGTCCTGCTTTTATGTTCTTGGGTCTATTCCTTCTTAAGAATACACCCGAAGCCTGAAGTAATACTCACATTCCCGGTTTAGCACCTGCCAACATCACCATACGAAGGGCAATCCTCTTGTGCAAATTCCACTTCTCAATGGAAGCAGCCAGGCAGATGACACCAATCAGCAGTAAGGTGGTGTCCTTGAAGTACTCCGATGCAACCTGCACAAAGCACAGCAAGTATCAGTGCTGGAACTGAAAAATGGTGTCACCTCTCATGATGCTACATGGGTCTATTTGCTGAAAGAGTTCTCATAATCCAACACAACACACAGCAGAACCGGAACAGTTTGCATGGTGCTGTGTATCATGCTGGTAGATCTGCACAAAGAAATTAATCATAGTGACAGTCTCTGCACAGCAAACTCTGATTGCAATACATTGAAATAACAGCATTGATCTTACAATCTAATTGACTTCATCATTAGAGCTGAGATAACAATAGTAATGGGATATGGCAAATCCTCTGTCATGATTTGATTTGATTTATTTATTTGATTTATTTATTGTCCCGTGCATTTATTACAAATACAGTGAAAAGTGTGGTTTTGTGTCGCCACTCTCGGCTCAGGCTTGGAGGGCCAAAGGGCCTGTTCCTGGGCTGTAAATTTTCTTTGTTCTCTCTAAACCAAAACACAGAATATACAGCCAGAAAAATAAAACAATAAAGTTCATCTTATGTTCTAATCTCAATAAAGTTAGGTGGTGTTTGGACAGTTCCAGCTTCTAGCTCAGCCATAGAAATGGATTCAGGCTCCTCCACCCCCATGCTTCAAGTCCTTACTGCTAAACTGACAATATTGCTGCAAACACATTTCGCCAATGCCATTGAAATAAACAGTTGCCACTTTCTAATGCCAAATTGCAGCCACCAATACCGCTCTATGAGTCCATGCTGGGCCAACCTCACTGATGCAGCTGCCACCGGTGCTGCAGGCTCCTGCGCTAGGACCAGACTCGCTGTCGTCAGGTGCCTGGGCCTACCTGCAGACCTGGAGCCTTGGCTCAGCCTGAGAGTCTGGACTGGGGGATTAAACCTGGGACCTGCTCATCGCTTGGTGGAAGACTTTGGGCTGGGGAAGTAGGGGAGCTGCATCTGCCTCATCCTGGCGCTGTTGCCTGAATCCTCCTCCTTTGACATTTACTCAGCCTCACCAGTCCCCAGGCCCGTCTTCATCTGCCATTCCACACTGGGCCTGATCTCATTGCTGCTGCTGTTGATGCTGCTTCAACTAAAGTGAAAAGGTAAGAGAGAAGACACAAAGAAAAAAGAAAAAAAGGAAAAGTAAAGCAAAACAAAAGAAAAGGAGATGGAAATGCTGGATCCATTGCAGCTCATTCAGTCAACAACAGAAATAAATGGTTTTTCAGACACTTATGAACCTCTTAACTCGTACTCTCATAGTCGCTAACATTAACATATGTTCCAAAAGACAGACTCAAATCATACTGTGACAGGCTGCCAAATCACATTGTAAAACACAAGGCCAATTTAAAAGTTACCCAACTGGTGAAAACTTGAATGGGAGAAAGTAAAATGAACAGGTTACGTACCTGCCAGAAATTAAATTAAAGCCTGGTTTGGTCAGAGAAGCAGTAAAATATTATAAGAGGTGCTAGATCTGTGAAAAGTATAATGTGGAAAAGGCTATTAAAGTCAAATTAGCGAACCAATCTAGACAAAAGAACAAATGTATGGATAGACTTTATGGGTTACCAACCCAATAACAGAAGGGAAACCCATTGTCTTGTGATTATGAACCACTACTAATGGGTGGATACATTCCAAACATGGGACTGTTCCATTTTAATTGTGGCAAAAGTCCTGACTGAAAAACTAACACCAAGATGATGAATGTCAGATACAGTCAGATTGAGGGTCTCAATTTACAGGGAAATAATGAAGCAACACATCAGATACTGGCAATAAAGCCAAGCTTCCATAATCCATACCATTCCGTTCAGGTATGGAAGAATGAACTAACTGAGCATAAGGTCTGCCATCACAAAGGCCATAGAACAGGCGGAGAGATGGTGTGGCTATGAAATTTTCCCTAAGCAATTAAGAGCAACCCAAACTAAACAATTGGGTTATCAATATTTGTGCTAATGACTGGAAGGAATACGTGGCTCTAACGGGAACCACAGCAGAAAGTGTAAATGTGAGACCACTAAGTGATAGTTAGAAGGTATGTGGTAATATTGTGTGAGCAGTTAAAAGGTTTGATATCCAACATGAGAGAGAATTGGAGATCACAAACCAGGAAAGGAGCAAGTGAAGCGAGGAGTCACAGGATGTACTGAAAGCAGGGTGGAAGGTTATGATGAAGAAGTACAATGACGGGCCCAGGTTTCCTGTGAGATGGCAGAGTTTATTGTGATAATGATCAGAGGCAATTGCATATGTCTGGTTATGGCAGAAAAAGGAAAGCGGAACTGTCATTGCAGGTGAAACCACATGTCACACCACAGGAAAATAACCTGTCATACTTTTAATTATTTTGTTTCACATAGATCTCCAGGACAATAGCTACCGGGGAGATTGTAATAGTAACAACCATCCCACAATGGTCAGCCAGAGCATGAGAGTCCCTCAAGTTTGAAATCATACTGAATAATTGTCTATAACCCCACAAACACATGGAACGCAGGACTGGGAAACAGACCACCAAGGCAACATGTCACCTATTTACTGGGATTACTGGTGCAATTCTAATTCAAGCTGCCCAGACACAGGCTATTAAAAAGACTGAGAAAGCCATTGAGCCAACTAGATTATAACTCCCGTACCAGATCTATAATGTTGACAATCAGAGGGCCCCAGGTGGAAGTGTCCATTGATGGAGCCAATTACCACACTCAACAAAATTATTCACAAAATCCATTGTGGATACTCACAGAGTTGTAACATTCACTGGAATACATACCAATAAGATGAGATTGGATAGATGGCAAAAAGTTGGGGTTAGTGTGTTCCTGCAGTAAGCATCACCATGGGGTGGACTATTATGCCCCCATTTATTTGATAGCCAGATTTAAAGAGGCAACATTGTGAAAGGTACTGTACCGATGTGGTTAATCAGCTTGGACATAACAATGTGCAATTTATTAATTTGTGGCCTAAGTGCCGAACTCTGAAGTCAGGCTATTAGAATAGGAAACACCTGCTTGGTTACCCAAGACAGTGCAGGAGGACTATGATTTAACAGCCTAGGCAACAGAACACATTCTTATGATCATACAGCTATAAGGATAAGATAGGAAAGAAGGATCTAACATATTACCCAAAGGCTTCATCAAAATCACTGACTCCCAGCAGAAGGGAACAGAATATGGCATACTAGCTCAGAACCTTACAGATGATGTTAACTCAGATATTGGGGATGGGAAATTTGGAACGGTGCCTCAGTATCTGTGGAAGGCTAGATCTTAGCGCTTTTCCTTTCGGAGAGTTCCTGATATAGGTATGCCACAGAGACATGCAGAGAAAACCAGTACAGGTTTGACATTCAGGGAGTGGTTTGGGTAGGATTAAGATGGAGGGAGAGAGATTGACCCACCCCAAATTTCAGAGGTGCCCTCTTGATGACAATGTGACAATATTGCACTAAGCAACAACATTAACTGCTCCTGTAGTATCATGAATTGGTGCTGCTAGAACAGGATGAGTTAGTAAAGTAATTTTAGCAATTTAAGCTTCCCCTACTCAATGTTGCGTCTAATGGATAGGAGAGGGACGGAGGATTAGATTGCGCAATAATCATAATTTCTGTTTCCAGACCATTCACTTCTTTACCATGGGAGATTTGCATCTCACAGGCAGGTTTCTATCATAGAATCCCTCAATGTGTGGAAACAGGCCCTTCAGCCCAACAAGTCCACACCGACTCTCCGAAGAGTATCCCAGACCCATTCCCCTACCCTATTACTCGACTTTTCCCCTGACTAATGTAGCAAACCTACACATCCCTGAACACTATGGGCAATTTAGCATGGCCAATTCACCTAACCTGTACATTTTTTGGATTGTGGAGCACCCACAGGGAGAATGTGCAAACTCCACACCCAGTCGCCCGAGGCTGGGATTGAACCTGAGTCCCTGGTATTGTGAGGCAGCAATGCTATCCACTGAGCCACCATGTCGCACATAAAATTAGAGGCTTCAATTTACATCTCTTTCAAAACATGCATAAATTCAAGAAATACTTGCGCACTGAACTTTCTCATAATTCAATATTTGGTAGAGGGCAAATCAGTGTCAAGACTGAGGAGATTCAAGCAGTCCATAAAAACTGGTTTAAATAACTTATGGTCAAATTTCCTTAACCTATTGCACAAACATGAGCATTTAAGATATACTCATGATCAGAATTTCCAGAAAACATATGCATATGAGACAGGTCTTCTTACAGCACTGTTAAAGGTATGGGTACCCAACACTTAAAGGGACTGAATAAAGAACAAAGAAAATTTACAGCCCAGGAACACACCCTTCGGCTCTCCAAGCCTGAGCTGATCCAAATCTACTGTCTAAACCTGTCGCCCAATTCCTAAGCATCTGTATCCCTCTGCTCCCCACCTACTCATGCATATGTCCAGATGCATCTTAAATAAAATCTACCGTGCCTGCCTCTACCAGCTCTGCTGGCAACACGTTCCAGACTGCTAAAGGTGCCACCCGAAAAAAGCAAGTATTTTCTTCTGTGAAGCCTGTGGGAGCAAAAGTACATCTCCTGGCTCCTCAACAAAACTACAGGACATTGCCTGTACTAAAGTCCCTCCTGTTATTCTTTACTCCTAAATGTTAGTCAAAGATGAATTGCCCAAATTGGTCTCCTTCAAATTAGGAAACAACTTCTCGTTGCCTGGTTTGTATTGGCAACTCTCTGGAAATATGTAAATGATATTGAAGGCACAAGTTATTTTAGCCTGATGCCTTTAACTTCTGGTGCATTTTTCCAGCCATTAACCGTTCTGAATTGTGAAGGAGATATGGGCACAAAGCCTTTCCAGTTTGACTGTCATAATAGGGCATTGGATTGTATAAGAGAGGAAGGTACTGATATTTTCCTCTAATTTGTAATGAAGACATTTTACATGCTCCTAAGCTTCCTGCGAAAATAATGGAATCCCTACAGTGTGGAAGCAGGCCACTCAGCCCATCAAGTGTGCACTGACCCTATGAAGAGCATCCCACTCTATCCCTGTAATCAAACATTTTCCATGGCTACTCCGCCTAGCCTGCGCACTTGGGCAATTTAGCATAGCCAAACCACCTAACTTGCACATCTTTGTACAATGGGAGGAAACCCACGCAGATTTAGGGAGAATGTGCAAACCTTACACAGACAGTGGGTAGAGCAACAGTGGTAATCACTGAGTCACCATGCCGCCCCTACTAAAATGTTAATAGCTTAAATCTAAAGTTTAAACTCTCCCCTGTTTACTTCACAGTGCTCAAGTGTTAGCTTAATAGAAAAAAAGGTGAAAGTACCCTATGTTTCAAGTTTACACAGGACGGAGGAATGGCTAAAGAGTCTCACTCTCAATGATCACTTCACAGATAATTAGATTTATCAACCACTTTACAAGCTGAAACCCCACTCCCCCACCCCAGAGGCAGAAGCTGCGAAGAATGCACTCTGCATTTTGGTCCCAGTTCAATGCACATGTTAACTGCTGAGCAGACATGTGATAATGAGTAATCCACTATCTTGATGACAAGTGATGTGACTTTAAAGAGGGAACTTTAGCCTTGTCTCTGACGCATTGATCACAGAAATGAAGTTACAAATTGACTTATATCACTTGAGGGGTTTTGCATACAATTGAGTTTTTTTATTTAAAAAGTAACATTTTAAGTGACATGCTGCAATTTCCGTGTATTGCAAAAGAGTTGGCATATATGCCAATTGACCTTCAGACAAACTGCCATGGGATAATCTCAAACAAGGAACAGAAAGTTTTCCATCCGAAGAAACAACCTAAATGGGAGATGCAGTGTTTTCGTTGGCCATTATTGTACCCCTATTTTTCATCATATTTTCCCATTCCCTTTTACATAGGTTTATGCATAGGTTTATGAAAAAGGAATCATGCTTAACTAATTTTCAGGAATCCTTTGTGGATGTAAATAGAGAATGGATAAGAGAGAACCAGTAGCTATAGTGTATCTGGGTTTCAAGGATGCTTTTGATAAGATCCCAGAGAAAAGGTTAATGGGCAATATTAAATCATACCAGACAGGGGTTAATCGAGGGGCATAGATTGAGAATTGGTTGACTGACCAGAAACAGCAAGTTGGAATAAATGAGTCTCTTACCAGGAGGCAGGAATTGACTAGTAGTGTACCACAGGAATCAGTGCTTGGACCACAACTATTCACACTATACATATCAATGACTTGAGAGATCCAAATGCAATAGTCCCAAGTTTGCTGTTCGCACTGAAATAAGTGGGATTGTGAGTTGTCAGAAGGGTGCAAGGAGATTTCAGGATGACCTAGGCAAGTTAAATGTGTGGGTAAACACATGGCAGGAACGATATAATGAGGTGTGAAAAACAGAAAGACATAGAATTTTTAAAATGCTGATACATTGGGAAGTGCGGATGTACAAAGAGATTTGAATGTCCTTGTACATCAGTCAATGAAAGTAAATAGGTAGGTGCAGCAAACAATTAGGAACGTGAATGTACATTAACTGTCATTGCAAGAGAATTTGAGTTCAGAAGTAGAGGTGCCTTGAAGAAAGTATATCGGAACTTGGTGAGACTGCACCTGGGCTATGTGTTCAGTTTTGGTCTCCTACATAAGATAGATAGACTTAGATAGAGTGCAGCAAAGGTGCACTAGGCTAATCCAGGGATGGCAGGACTATTGCATGCAGATAAATGTATTCAACTAGGCCTGTGTTCACTCGAGCTTAGTAAAATGAAAGGCAACCTGATTGAAACATATACAATTCTAACAGGGATGGACACACTACATGAGGAAATATTTCTTCACATATGGGGTGGTCAACCTGAAGAATTTACTACTATAGAAGGCTGTGCAGCCTGGGCACTGAGTATATTCAAGGAAGAGATTCATAAGACTTCTATATTTTGGAGGCATCAAGAGGTATGGAGAGAAAATGGGAAAATGGCATTGGGATAGAGGATCAGTTATTGCTATATTGAGTGGCATAGCAGGCTCTCAAGGATGCATGGTCTACTCTAATTCTTGTTTCTCTGTTTCCATTCTCTCTTCAAAATGCAGTGAGGAAGGGGCATGGTTGAAGGCATCCACTGATTACTGGGTTGGAAATGAGAAGCACCATATTCTACTTATGGGTCCCTGTGATATGAGTGCCTGTACTTAACCGCCCTTTTCACTAGTGCTTCCAGTGGTTATCCATTAATAACATTAATAACTGCAATGTTAACTGACACCAACAATCCAATAATATATTTTGACTGTGCATGCTCACCTCCAATTTTTTTCAGACTGCGTGTGCTTAATCTAAAGCTGATTTTTAAAAATAAAAGACTTTTACTTTCCTTGACATTATTTTTTTTCGCATTTATGCTTTCTCATTAATATTTGTTCATTGTTAGGCATTTACTAAGTTTTATTTCTCTTCATTTTGATTTTTAGATGGATTTTGCTGATACTGCATATACTCCTGACTGTCAGCAGACATGGTTTTTAATAATAATGTCGCGACTATCTGACAGTAATCTCAACTCCACATTCCAGCCTCCCCTAATAGTCCTTCACCATTTTGCTTACCAAGAATCTTTAAAATATCATACAATTCTTCTTCCACAACCTTTTAAGGACAGACTACAAAATACTTGAGACTTTAAGAGAAAATAAAATTCTGCTCAGCTGTGTCTGAAATGAGTGGCCCTTTACATTTTAACCATAACCACAGACTTCTAGATTCTGCCACAAGGAGAAATATCCTTTCAAGATCTACACTGTCAAATCTCCTCAGGATCGTAGGTTTCAACTATGCCACCTCTTACTCTTCTAGACTACAACAAATAGATCCCTAGCCTTTCCCCATAAGATAACCCACCCATTTGAGACATTAGTCTCGTAAACCATCCCTGAACGGCTTGCAGCACATTTCCATTCTTTCTTAAGTAAGGAATTATCAATACTGAACAAAATGCTTAAATGTTGTCTCACCAGTGTCTTGTATAAATGAAATACAAACTCCCTACTTTTGTTAATGTTAAGAGTTCGGTCACTTTTCTTCAGAACTGTTCCTTAGAATGACGATGAGACTTGAAACATTAACTCCACAGATGTTGCCACACCTGCTGAGTTTCTTTTCCTGTTTTTGGTTCAGATTTCTAACATTCACAATACTTTAATTTATTTTACACCCTACTTTTCTATTCAATTTTCCTCATAATAAATAGTAATGTTCCTTAGCTTTTGTACATACTTACTCTGCCATATCAGCATATAAACCTTTTGCATAGATTCATAGTGATAGAGGTCTATGGCACATGAAAAGGCTTATCAATACGGTCTGTGCTGGTCATAACAAAGACATAATTTTCTAATCCCATTTTCCAGCACTTGGCCCATAGCATTGTATGCCTTGGAATCACAAGTGTACATCTGAGTACATCTTAAATGTAATGAGGATTTCTGTTTCTACAACTCTTACAGGTAGCGAGTTCCAGTTTCCCAGTACCTTCTGAGTGAATGTTTTCCTAACATGCCCTCTAAACCACCTGCTCCTTGCCTTAAAACTATGCCCCCACTCATTGATCCATTCACCAAGGAGAAAAGTTCCTCCCTGTTTCTCCTATTATTGTCTCTCATACTTTTTATACATCCTAATCATGTCTCCCCTCAGTCTCCTCTGCTCCAAGGAAAACAACCCCAGTGTATCCAATATCTTGTCATAGCTAAACCTCTCCAGCCTAGGCAACATCCTGGTCAATCTCCTCTGCACCTTATCCAATTTAATTATTCCCTTCAATTAAATGGATTCTGGAATTGCATACAATAATCTAGCTGTGGCCCAACCAATATTTTATACACCTCAGCATAATGCACTGCTCTTAAACTGTATGCCTCATCTAATAAAGGCCAGTGGCCCATATACTTTCTTAAATATTCTATCTACCTGTCCACTTTATCAAGATCAATTAGGGATTTGCAGAAATGCTGTTCTAGTCAGCAACACCATTGTTTTCCTACTTGCTTGCCGTGCTTTCACGTTAACTTTGTAATTTGTATATGTGAATAGTGAGGTCTTTCTAAATACCAGCCTCTCTGCATTTGAAAAGTATGTTGTATTTCTATTTTGCTTACCAAAGTTGATTGCTTTACATTTCTGTATATCATAATCTATTCTTGCCCCTTACTTAACCTATATAAATCTTTTCTTGGCATCTTTTTGTGTTCTCCTCAACTCAATTTCCTATCAAACTTTGTATCTTTAGCAACCTATGATACATTACAGTCAATTGCCCCACAAAACCCACTGGCACGGACTGAAACTAGCTGAAACCCAAATTTGATTCTTCCAGTACCTAAGAAGTTACAGACTGCCCACTTATAAATGACCTATTGATTCCTACTCTGATTTCTATCATAACCTATAGTTGGACAAACCTAGAAGACCTTTTTATTACAATTCCCTGCTCCACTGACATCCCTGAAAAGCAGACGTAGAGGATACATCGCATCAAGCTTACTCTTGCATTCAGTATTCCACTAGTCTGACTTAATCCTCAATCCATGTTAACATATTACACACAATCTCATCAATTCTAGTTTTGTATTATAAGATCTTGAGAGGCCATTTTTAAAAAAAAGTAAATCCAATACACTACATTAATTGATTCTTCTTATCAAGCCTGCTAACCACCTCAGAATATTCTCTGACAGATTATCAGATAGGCAACTAGCACACACGCCACAAAAATACTAAGACCATTTCCAATTACCATCACTGAACCCTCCACCATCAATATCCTGGGTGACATGATTGATAAGAAACTGAACTGGACTAATCATATAAATGAAGTGGCCACAGCAGCAGATTAGAAGCTAAAAATCTTGCAGTGAGTAATTCATCTCCAGACTCCCCAAAGTCTGTCCCACCATCTACAATGTAAGTCATTAGTTGGATGAAATATATCCCACTTGCTTGGATGATTGCATTTCAAGAACATTCAAGAAGTTTGACACAATTCAGACCAAAGCACCTTGCTTGACTGGCACCACAGCCACATCCACATCCACTCTCTCCATTATCTTCCTACCATGGCAGTAGTTTGTATCATCTTCAAGATGCATTGTAGCAAACAACGAGTATTTATTTATAAACTTTTCCAAACCTGTGAACTGTAACAACTAGAAGACCAAAGGTAGCAGGTGCAAAGGGACACAACCACCTTTATGTTTCTCTCCAAGCCACAGACCATCCAGACTTAGAAAAATGGTCAGAATTTTATAGGGGTCTGAATGATGTGGTCTATGGCAAGTCTTGTGGCAGAATCAAGTGAAATGTATCCTGATTCTGGGAGTGTCTTGCTTTATCTTTTCACCTTTCTAGAGCAGCTTAGGGAGTTTCTCACTAGGCAGCGCTGAGTTACCAGTTAAGGGAGACAGTTGATTGTTAAACACTTTGTATTGACAGCCCAACTCACCTCATTGATATTCAGCTTTCTATCTTACCAAACAAGAGAGATTTCAAATAAACTCTACGTAGAAGCCAGAGCAGGTACCTAGTGAATTCAGCTTTCTGTGTGCTTTCGATAGTCTCCATGTATGGGGTTGGATACGGCCAAAGTGCAGTTTGGGACATGATCCACAGAAACAAGCCAGCTGCATCCCTCATCGGTAGGAATTGACATCTGGCATGAGCCAATTATGGCTACCCTCCAATACATTTGCAGGCCACTTAGGAAGCACAGGCTTGTATTGCAAGTCACTCTGGCAATTAGAACTGAAAGGTTGCAGCAAAGAGCTTTACACCAAGTACAGAAGCCACTTCAAGGATTGGACCAGGTTGCATCTCAGGCTACTCACTTGCTCTCTTTGCAATCACTCACTTAGCACCTACTTGCAAACTTGCAGAATCCATTCTTTGCATTTCCTTACCTTGTCATGCCATGCCTGTTAACTTCAGCCAGACCAAAGGTTATCACTACTGCTGTTTTGAGGTGCTCTTTAGCTCAGACACACAGATAGGCTGCTTGCCATGGTGATACATCTGGTGAAGTGTGATACATCTTGATGCACGGTTCACCAATACTACAAGTTCATTCAAACAATTGGCCATGTCAGAAGCTGGTGGGGACTCGTCAGACTCAGTCCAGTCACGTGGGACCCACTGATAATCACTGTGTGCAGACAGACACAGTCTAGGAACTTCGCTTCAGACACAGTCTAGGAACTTGGGATTCTTTGGCTTGTGAGTACCTATTTGCTGTGTGGAACTGAAGTAAAGAACAAAGTGCCTTATAGCAGGATAAGTAAGAATGGGAGAAAAGATGAAATAACCAGAAGTCTATTCCAGGAAGTTTTAATTTTAATAACTACATATTAAAATATTAAGGCAAGATTGAGGAATGTAAGAGTTTCCCATAGTGAATAGGTCTTGAGAAAAACCAGTTACTCAAAGGTTAAAACCATTCTCTGGTTTTATCAGAGAATGGTGAAGCTAACAGCACATACTAGTATAATGGGGTAAATCAAACAGAAATGTTCAGCATCCACTCACATATGCACAGTTAAATATCAAAATCTGGATGCTGTCACCAACAACACTAAACCTCTTTCCATTCCTCATTGAGTGATTTAGCATAGAAATAACTGAAATGTTATGAAGATAGTGTTCCACTAGTTCAACATGAAAGATACTAATTAAAGTTAGGACTCGAATAAATTAATTTGAGAGCAGATGATAATTTAATGGCTTGTTATTTGATAATTGCTCCTGTGTGGAAGATTTTTAATGAAAAGATAATTTAATATTTTTACATTTTCACAAATCTCTTGTTAATTCAATACATATTTTCAATTTTTGTTCACTTTCTGACTTTCTGTGAATGATTTAAATCTAATTTATTGCCACTGCTTCATATTCCTTATTTTAACTCTATCTGGCTCAATGAAGGTTCTGCAATCTGATTGGACAAAAGAGTAACGAGGGAGAGAATAGAGCTCCTTAAAGATCAGCAAGGCCACCTATGTGTGGAATGGTAGGAGATGGGTGAGATACTAAATAGGTATTTTGCATCAGTGTTTACTGTGGAGAAGGCCATGGAAGCCAGATAACTTGGGGACATAATTAGCAATATGTTAAAAAGTGTCCATATTACAGAGCAGGAATTACTGGATGTCTTAAAATGCATAAAGATGGATAAATCCTCAGGACCAGATCAGGTGTACCCTAGAACTTTGTGGGAAGCTAGAAAAGTGATTGCTGGGCCCCTTGCTGAGATATTTGTATCATCGATAGCCACAGGGCTGGAGGGTTTGAGCTATAGGGGGAGGCTGAATAAGGTGTCAGGTGGGATAATATGGTGCCATTATTTAAGAAAGGTGGTAAGAAAAAGCCAGAGAGCTACGGACTGGTGTGCCAGGCATCAGTGTGGGCAATTTGTTGGTGGGGATTTTGACGGACAGTTTTTACCTACATTTGGAAAAGCAAGGACTAATTAGGGATAGTCAACATGACTTTGTGTGTGGGAAATTGTGTCTCACTAACTTATTGAGTTTTTTCAAGAAGTAGCAAAGAGGATTGATGAAGGCAGAGTGGTGGACATTGTCTATATGGACTTCAGTAATGTGGTTGACAAGGTTCCACATTGTAGACTGGCTAACATGGTTAGATTGCATGGAATACAGGGACAGCTAACCATTTGGATACAAAATTGGCTTGAATGTAGGAGACAGAGCATGGTGGTGGAGGGGTTGCTTTTTGGACTAGAGGCCTCAAGGGGTGTGCCTCAGGGATTGGTGATTTTTGTCAATTATGCAAATGATTTGGATGTGAATATTGTAGGTATAGTTAGTAAATTTGCATATGACATTAAAATTAGTGATGTAGTGGACAACGAAGAAGGTTACCTCAGAGTACAACAGGATCTTGATCAGATGGGCCAATTGTTCAAGGAGTAGCAGATGGAGTTTAATCTGGATAATTATGATATGCTACATTTTGGTAGGATAGGACTTACACACTTAATGGTAAAATCCTGGGGAGTGTTGCCAAACAAAGATACATTGCAGTGTATGTTCATAGTTCCTTGAAAGTGGAGTCACAGGTAGAAAGGGTAGTGAAGGAGGCATTTGGTATGCTTGTCTTTATTGGTCAGAGCATTGAATATAGGAGTTGGAAAGTCATGTTGCCGCTGTACAGGCATTGGTTAGGCTAGTTTTGGAATACTGCATTCAATTCTGGTCTCCCTGTTTTAGGAAGGATATTGTGAAGTTTAAAAGGGTTCAGAAAAGATTTTACAAGGGTATTGCCAGGGCTGGAGGGTTTGAGCTATAGGGGGAGGCTGAATAAGCAGAGGCTGATTTCCCTGGAGCATTGGAGGCTGAAGGGTGACATTATAAAGGTTTATAAAATCCTGAGGGGCATGGATAGAGTAAATAGACAAGGTCTTTTCCCCAGGATAGAGAGATCCAAGACTAGAGGGCATGGGTTTAAGGTTAGAGGGAAAAGCTTTAAAAGGGACCTAAGGAGCAACATTTTCACGCAGAGGGTGAAAGAACTGCCAGAGAACATGGTGGAGGCTGGTACAATGACAACATTTAAAAGGCATCTTGATGGGTATATGAATAGGAAAGATTTAGAGAGATATGGGCAAAATGCTAGCAAATGGGACTAGATTTATTTAAGATATCTGGTTGGCATGGATGAGTTGGACCAAAGAGTCTGTTTCCATGCTGTACATCTCTATGGCTCAGTGTTTCTTGCCTTGTTCACAAATACCACTGACATCCTATAGAGGGTGATGTTTTGAGCTGAATCCTGATTAGATGAAAAGTCCCCTCTAAATTCCATAAAGTCTGCTTTTGGCAGCTGTTTGTGAGATGAGCACTGACACATGTCCCCTTTGCACCGATCACAACACTGCAGCCAGATTGGTGGGTCCTGGCAGCACTCCGCCATGAGGTCTACAAACTTACCATTCAGATTTTCTGACACCTAGGTCTCCAACTAGTTCACATGCATATGTCATTCTTGGAATAAATGCATACAAACAGAAAAATTTAATCATTTATACATTTGCTCACTCATGTTCATAAATACATAATTGTATCTTTTAGTGCCCTTACACTTTGTTGAAACCCTAAAATATTTATTGAACAGAATTGTGAAAACTCTTCTCTTCCTGCTGGTAGAGCAATAAGTTCAAGTGTCAGTTTCCAAGTGCGCAGAGAAAGCTGATAGCCACTGTAAGTATATGGGGCTGGCAGGATTCCTTGTCTGCTCCCAAAGTAGCACTTCTACTACAGCACTTCAGTAATGGAAAATCACAGCTTCCCTTTTAAAGATGTTCAACAGCAGAATATGTAGGTAAAGCAATCCATACCTGTTGTATAATTTCTCAAAAGATTCTTCCTATTCTGGGCGGACAGAGTCAGCATGTCCTGATAGAGGCATCTCTAGATTCAGGAGGTTATAGCAAGGAACTTAGAAAATTTCAGTGCAATCAAGCACAATTAACATTGCTTTATTAAAGGGAAATCATGATTAATTAATTTATTGAAGAGTTATTTGAGAAAATGACAAGAAACATCGATAAAGCCAAAGTTTGGGATGTGATACATTTCGATTTTGAGAAGTCATTTGGCATGCCATCACATCAAAGATTATGACACAAAATAAGAGCTCATAAGAGGTCAGGGTAGCATGTTAGATTGTGGAATGGTTAGCTTACAGGAAGCAAAGCATAGGGTATTTCTGGATTGGCAAGATGTACCAAGTGACGTGACACAGGCATCACTGCTGGGGCCTCAGATACATATGGTATGTAACAGCTACTTATATGAAGAGACTGAAGGTATGATTATCAGATTTGCTGACGGCATAAAGATAGGCAGGAGAATAAGTTGTGTAGAGGATGTAAGAGGTCTGCAGTGGAAAGCTGACAAGTTAAATCAGTGGGAAAAGGTTTGGCAGGTGAATTATAATGTGGGAAAGTGTGGAGTTGTCCACTATGGTAGGATTAATAGAAAAGCAGCATATTATTTCAAAGGAGAGAAATAGCAGGACTCTGAGGTTCAGAAGCATCGTGGGCAGCACGGTGGCACAGTGGTTAGCACTGCTGCCTCACTGCGCCAGAGACCCGGGTTCAATTCCCGCCTCAGGCGACTGACTGTGTGGAGTTTGCAGTTCTCCCCATGTCTGCGTGGGTTTCCTCCGGGTGCCCCGGTTTCCTCCCACAGTCCAAAGATGTGCAGGTCAGGTGAATTGGCCATGCTAAATTGCCCATAGTGTTAGGTAAGGGGTAAATGTAGGGGTATGGTTGGGTTACACTTCGGCGGGTCAGTGTGGATTGTTGGGCTGAAGGGCCTGTTTCCACACTGTAATGTAAACTAATCTTAATCTAATCTAATCTAATCTAATCAGAATGCCCTGGTATGTTGGTATACACGTACAGCAAGTTATTAGGAAAGCAAATGGAATATTGTCCATTCTTCCAATAGGAATGGAATGTAAAATTAGCGATTTTTTGCTTCACTTGTACATGGCACTGATGGGATCCATCTAGAATGACAAGTATAGTTTTGGTATTCTTACTTAATAAAGCTAATTGTATTGGAAAAAAGTTCAGAGAAAGCTCATTTGACTGATTCCTATGATGAGGGAGTTACCTGGTGAGAAAAGGTTTGAGAGTTTGGGTCTGCATCCTGAAAGTTTGAGAGGCAATTTTATTGAAACGTATAAGATCCTGAGAGGATTTGACAGGATAGATGCTGAAAGGATGTTTTCCCTGATGACGTGGTGAGATCTAGCAGACACTGTTTAAGGAGTATCCCATTTAGGGTAGAGATGAGGAGAGTTGTTTTCTGTCGGAGGTTCATGAATCTGTGGAACTGTCTTCCCCAAAGTGTGGTAGAGGCAGTGTCATTGACTATTTTTAAAGCAGAGGTTAATAGATCCTTGACAACAAATGAGTCAAAGGATTTTGGAGGTAGTCAGGGAAATGGAGTTGAGACAATAATCAGATCTACTATGATTTTATCTAGGGACTGAATGGTCTATTTCCATTGCTAATATTCTCATATATCAACAAATTTATTTCACAGATGCCTGTACCCTGAGTAGCAAACTCACCCTTCACATCGATCCTCCTCTCATAGAGACCTGTCCCTATCTATCAGGCCCACCCTGCATAAATCCCATTCCTATTTATTTTGTGAGCATGAAATTTACATTGTAAGACTTATAATCTCTTTTGTAATGTTATCTTCAATTAATGTAATGGTGAGAAAACATCTTAACATGAGATTGAAAGATTAAACAGAGAAAAAAGTTTGAAAGCTTATGGTGCAGAAGGAGGTAATTCAGCTCCATCTTTTAGAATATTCATTCTTAATTCCTCCTGTTAAAAGATCTTGGGTTATGAAGAAAACTTTAGAGCGAATGTAAAGTAACATATTGAAAATATATTGCCATGTTCCAACAGTGTAACCTGAGAAGCATCAAATTACATCAAGACATAAATGTATTACATGGATTACAGACAAAATAAGATAAAGGGCTTACTCATGCATAATTATTATTATTATTTCCTGCTTTTTTCTCATTATTTTCTCTACTCCTTTCCTGAACCTAATACTGGAATACTGTACTGATAATTTCAGCAATCCTCCAGAACCTCGCTTACGCCACTGTTTTTGCTGTGCAGAAAGAACTTGGACAGATGCATCAATAATGGGCAATAAATAATGACATAGTCCTCACCCGCAGATGGAAGAATGCATGGTGCAAAAACTTTCCCTAGGCTATGGATACTGCGCTTAAACAGAGTAGGTGTAACTGAAGGAATAATAAAGCAATAAACAAGCTGCTAGGTGGCTGCAAACTTCAATGGAGGACCAATCTTCACAGGCCTTTGTCTCTGTGCTGTCATGTCTGACAGAGGCAAAGATTGTAAAGGTCTCAGCATTGGTCATACCAAGGGACACTGCAAAGTTCTCCAAGACATGTCTAAGGTATCACTAAGCTGGCTATTTGCTGCCTGGCTTTCCACTTGGACATTAAGCACATGTCCTGCCTCATTTTATGAGGAGATCTGTGCAACCTTGAAGGTTTTCCTTGGGGAATAATAGAAGGCTGTCTTCACCTTCACCAAACACACACTAAGTGCAAGATTTTTACTACCATGGATATGGTTTACATCTTCAAACATCAACAATGAACTCTCTATGTAATTGGACGTTGAAAACCCTTCAGGAAAGTATCTCAGCAGAGGAGCTAGATCATGCAAAGGTCACATCATTTGAAGGTAACTTGAACTTCTTAAAGCCAGCCTACAAATCTTAAAAGGGAAGTGCACCCTATCTGACGCAGATGATAAAAGCTAGTTCATGTAGAGCTACCAAGTAGAAAGCAGAATGGAAATGATAAAGCAGATCAAAAATTCTGTCCAAGTTCTCCAATGTCACAGTGGTGGTCCTCTTCCATCTATACAAGACATTATAAAGGCAATGGCAGTATTATGGACAATGCCAGCAGACTATAGGAAGCCAGTTTACTATTCTTTAACACAAATTGAAACATAAACATAAGACAATGCATCATGATTGAATTTATAATGTTCTCTTCTAATAGTTGAGAACTTGGATGCAGTGCCACAAAGTCAGTATCTCACTCAAGGAGTCAAGGTGAATTAATGTTACTTCAAATGCCATGTTGTTACATATGAAATATTCCTGGAACTATTCACCTCTCTACTTCACCTCATGAACAACATTTTCCATTAAGATTCATAACTAACATTCATAGATTTTTTTTAACCCACATATTTAGCACTGCTGCAAACTTCAGACCCAAACATTACAATTTACACACATTGTGAGCCATTCAGTCAAGTCTGATATCCCAGTCACTGACACAACAGCCCCTCTCTTGCAGGACAAACTTGCATCTAGCCAGTGTCGCCAGCATCAGATCAGCAGGAATAGGAGAAGAAAGTGCTTGCTATCATTAAAGCAAGCATTGGGATATTTAGAAAAATGCTTCAGGCACTGTATCTTTTAAGTTAAAAATCACACAACACCAAGTTACAGTCCAACAGGTTTATTTGAAAGTAGTAGCTTTCAGAGTACTGCTCCTTCATCAGGTAACTAATTACCTAATGAAGGAGCAGCGCTCTGAAAGCTAGTACTTCCAAATAAACCTGATGGACTATAACCTAGCGTTGTGTGATTTTTAACTTTGTTCACCCCAGTCCAACACCAGCACCTCTACATCATGTATCTTTAAGTATCATAGCTGTGCGACTTCAGAGGTCATCTCAGGTATAACAAAGAACTGAACCAAAAGTTATTTTATTTATCATATTGAACACTAGCCATGTCCATTGTAGATTCAGCAGGAGTCTTGCTTTAGTTCTATAGGGAAGGCCCATTGGAATGTAGCACTCATCAGTTGAGAAGAACCTGGACTGATTTTATAGGAAGCAATTAAAATGACATTGGGACATTTTTTAAGACATTTGTTGGAAGTCACATGGCTTAAGTTAATTGTCTCAGCTTGTTTAGTGGAAATCATACGGCTGGGTTTACAGTTTTGTTTTAGATTTTGAAGTTTACTTGAGATACAGTCTGCTGAGAGAGTGAGAGAGAAAATCTACCAAGCTCATTCTCTTCCAATCTAAGAAAACCTTTTTCAAAAGTCCAGTGTGAGACCTAAAAAAAACTGATGCAGCTATTCTCCTGAAAAGAAGCTGAATTTCTGATATTTAAAAGAAGTAAAAGGTTTTAAGAAAAGAAAGAATATAGCATTGTAAGGTTGCATAGTATAAACGCTTTGAGACAAGGAAATTAAAAATAATTACAGAAGTAAAAGTCTTCAAGGGAGTGAGAATTACAGTAGCACTGAGGCACTGAATAACTTAAAAGCTGTAAAGTAAGAAGCATAAATAATTACATTAGAAAGTCGTGGCAGTATAAATAATGCTAGCTGCAAGATTTTCATATCAGAGAAAATGCAGTGCTGCTTTAAGTTTAAATGCTAAATCACAAGCTGAACTATTTGAACATTATTGAATGCAATTGTATTCAATAGGACTTGCAATTGTAAACCACTAAAACACCAAAGAAGGCATAGATACATTTGATGAAGTTTGGCATTACTTTGACAATTACTTTAATCTGAGAACAATGTTGAAATAGCAACATTTAAGAGAAAAGTTCGGCATTCAGGGGATCTATTGATAATTTCATAAATGATCTATGGATTAGTAGGAAACTGTTACCATGAAGCTCTGAAATCTGAATTCATAAAAGATAAAATTATTGTTGGAATTATAGATGAGTCTTTGTCAGATTTATTGCAGTCCAAAGAAGACTTGACTTTGAAGAGATTTTGCATCCCGCAATGAATTAAGTTGAGAAATAACCTGAGGAAATGACAAAAATGGGCATAATTTCTCTGGTGATAATACCAGCTAAATGTTGCTTGGGCTTACTTACTTTACCCCAACTTAATGGGTCCATCATGATATGCATTCACCTCAGTAGCTGATAGTTGCAAGGGTAACCCACCCTATGTCTCCAGTGGACAAGAATTAAGCCAAATTGACTAAAAATAGAGTTTTCACTAACTTGATGCAAATCAGGCTCTGGTAGGTGCCCATAGATGAGCAATCAAGACTACTTACTAAGTTTCTCAATTCATTTGTGAGGCTTCAACAAATAGGTATTAGAGATTGACACTGCCTCCAAGATTTTCAATAGACTATTTTGAATATTTTACAAGGTTTAGAAGGTGGCATGTGCCACATGGATGACATTTCAATATAAAGAGAAATGGCCGCAGAGGAACCATGTAGTTTTAAAATACCTACAGGCCGAAGAGCTTTTCTTCAACTAGTGTGAATTTTCCTAATCTATTCATTTCTTGAGACTTGTTCATGGCAAGCTTAGAATAATGGTAAACTCAGAAATTAAAGGCTATTAATGAACTGCAAAGACTTCTGGGCATGGTAAACAAGTTGGCAATTTTTTGTTGCCTCAAATGGCAACTGGGATTGATTGCAATTCCTGAAGAAGACACAAGGTCAATGCTGGAACTCACATCAGGAGGATACTTTCCAAAAAGTGTCCAATACATACTGATGTCAACAAATGTCCTGGTCCAGCTTTTGATTTGAATGTGTAAAAGCCTGCCAGGACACAGAGTTGTAGGTGCTAGCCGAATGTGGGGTACAGATGATTAAATCCCTTTTGGAAAAAAATGGTGACTTTCATACAGGCATAATAAAACACTAGGCCAAGTCATCCATTGTGGCTTATCATCATTGGACTTACTGATGGATATAAATCTGAAGATTCAACTTTTTCTCACACAAGAGGGTAACTCCACAGCTGAGTACATATAACAATAAGAATCTTTATAACAAGAAGCTGGCTTACCGAGAATAAGGCTGCCTTCTTGGATGTATCACAGCCACCACACTGGGGATAAGGGCAATAGGAATAGATAAGGAATTTTAACATGAATACTTCAAGAGACAGTGAACCAACAATGATTATATTTTGCCCCTACAGCTGTGGCAGAATTACAGAGGGACCACAATGACCTTATCTCATTGCACACCAATGATTGATGGGACTGACCCAAAGAAGAACATATTGATGACATGCATGGTCAAGATCAGAAATGGGATCAAGATCAGAATCAAAATCAACAGATCTCAAATCAAATACCTACCAATTATGCAAGACTGAACAGAACATATTCTGGAATTGAACTGATCAAGCTCCCGCAGAAAAGCCATTTGATAATAATAATAGCCCTGTTCTTTTCCACTGTAAAGACATAAGACTTCATGTACATCTGATGGAATAGAAGCATCTTTGTTTTTCACCTTCTATCTGAAAGGTGGTATTTTGATGTTTTAGCACTCTCTCAGTATTGCAGAGCAGCGTTAGCCTTGAAAGCAAAGTTTGCTTCTTTCAGAGTGTTTTGGAGGGTGCCTTTAAGGCCAATGTTTTCCCAGATGCTATGATTTTGTTTTGCTGATTCTGCTTTCAAATATGCTTGCCAAGTTTCCTGATCACAGAGAACAAAGAGCTTGCCAGTAACACATGTTTTAAATGCTGCTTCTGTAAGTAAGTCTCAGCTGCTGCTTCACCACCAGGAAGTTGGCCAGGTGCCCATTCCAAGGCCTTGACATCATAGAGAACCGTGTACAGTCTGGCGGCAGATTGCTGCTTGCTTCATCCTGAATGATTGAGCACGTCAGCCACTGTAATGAAGATGGGAGACTGCTCCCCTATAAGGCAGTTGATTTGTGGTAAAGAAGTCCATTTAACATACCAATAAGACAAATCCATTGTCTATTGATAAATGAACAATATTACAGCAGGTTAATACCCAGACTGTGCCAAGGCAATTATAGCCTTTCAAACATACCACATGCCTCTCCTAACACTGTGGATTAGCAAACTAGCTCTTAATTAAAATCAAACTTAGGTGGTCAGAACTGAGATTCATTAGGAAGGATAGAAGATGTGCATACAGTGACTCAGAAGAATTATTCCAAAGAAAGAAAGGGTGAATAGTTAACAGTTAAAGATTCAGATCTAACTTGATGAATCTACCATGATTAAAGACACTAATACGGTGATCTCTACTGCTTAGAAGAATAAGGGGATTCACTGAGTGGCAACACCAGCACCTAGAACCTCATGTACCATCGAAATAGGTCACTATGCCTTCATCATCACAAAATTACAATTCTGGCAGTCTCGAACTAACTGCACTGCAGGACTGCTTCCAGCAATCAAACTGCAGATGTTCTTAGAATCCTGACAGTGTGGAAGCAGGCCATTCAGCCCTTTGGGTCCACACCATCCCTCTAAAGAATATCCCACCCAGATCCACCCCACTACTCTATCATCCTGCACTTCCCACAGCTAACGCACCTAGTCTGCAATATGGGAGGAAACTGCAGCAAACCCACACAGACAGAATGTGCAAACTCCACAAAGACAGTTGGCTGAGAGTGGAATTGAACCAGGTCCCTGGCACTGTGAGGCAGCAGTGCTAACTGCTGTGCATGTTGAAGAATAGTGATTTATTTTCAATCTCTCAAAGGCAATCTGTCTGCTTATTAGGTTTGCACAATAAGTACTGGCCTTGCCAGTGATGCTGACATCCTTTGATCAACTTAAAAACAACAGCAAAGAACAAAGAACAATGAAAATTACTGACAGAAACAGGCCCTTTGGTCCTCCAAGTTTGCGCTGATCCAGATCCTCTATCTAAACCTGTCATCTATTTTCTAAGGATCTGTATCCCTCTGCTCCTTGTCCATTCATGTATTTGTCCTGATACATCTTAAATTACACTGTTGTGCCTGCCTCTACCACCTCCACTGGCAACCCGTTCCAGGTACCCCACCACTTTCCACACACATCTCCCTTAAACTTTTCCCCTCTCACCTTGAACTCATGACTCCGAGTAATTGAGTCCCTCACTCTGAGAAAAAGCTTCTGGCTATTCACGCTGTCTATACCTCTCATGATTTTGTAGACCCCAGTCAGGGTTCCCCCTCAACCTCCATCTTTCTAATGAAAATAATCCTAATCTACTCAACCTCTCTTCATAGCTAGCACCCTACATATCAGGCAACATCCTGGTGAACTTCCTCTGCATCCTCTCCAAAGCATTCACATCCATTTGGTAATGTGGCAACCAGAACTGTACGCAGTATTCCAAATGTGGCCAAACCAAAGTCCTATACAACTGTAAAATGATCGGCCAACTCTTGTATTCAGTACTCTGTCCGATGAAGGAAAGCATGCCGTATACCTTCTTGACCACTCTATCGACCTGTGTTGCCACCTTCAGGGAACAATGGACCTGAACGCCCACATCCCCATGTACATCAATTTTCCCCAGGGCTTTCCAATTACTGTATAGTTTGCTCTTGAATTGGATCTTCCAAAATGCATCATCTCACATTTGCCCAGATTGAACTCCATCTGCCATTTCTCTGCCTAACTCTCCAATCTATCTATATTCCGTTGCATTCTCTGACAGTCCCCTTCACTATCTGCTACTCCACCAATTGTAGTGTCATCTGCAAACTTGCTAATCAAACCAGCTATCTCTTCCTCCAGATTATTTATGTATATCACAAACACCAGTGGTCCCAGCATGGATCCCTGTGGAACACCACTGGTTATTGTTCTCCATTTTGAGAAACTCCCTTCCACTACTCTCTGTCTCTTGCTGCCCAGCTAGGTCTCTATCCATCTAACTAGTCCACCCTGGACCCCATGTGACTTCCCTTATAGAGCAATAGCGCATTAAAATAGTAAGTCTTATTAATGCTCATTTCCAGAATGAAACCTTAGCCTGAGGGCCACCGTGCAACAGCTGAGGAGAGACATTGAGAAGGTGGGAGCTTTGTGGTGACCTTAGCTGGCACAGCAAATGTACCAGCCCTGTTGGTGTAATTTTGCATTACAAACCAGTTATCCAGCCAGCCAAGTTAACTGACCCCCTATTATCCAGCAATTATGCCACTAAAGTCCACTTTCATTGGTGTCAAATAATGATAGAGTTTAATGATAAATTCCTCATTGCAAATAGTCCATCTATGCTCACTGTCTAGGTTGAACTTGAAGAATAGCTACTGGGGTGAAACACCAGGAGACTGTGGAAACCATATAATTACATCACAATTCTCCTCTTATGGTATAAATGTAGTATTCATGCATCTGACCCAAGAGGCCCATCTTCAAGTCCCACTGTCTGCAGAGATGTGTAGTGACATTTCAGAACAGGTTAATTAGAAAATGTCTGTAATCACATCACAGGAGAAAACTGTAAAGAGAGAAGTTAAACTACAGTTTGCTAGGACTGATTTTTTTTCTGTATGAGATTAGTCTTCATAACTAGAGGTACATGACAGAACAAGGGATTATGGGATTATGCATAAAACATTGACACTCTCCTTTAAATAGCATTTCCAAGAATGCTACTGTAAATTATAATGTAGACTACAGCCTCTGCTTCACAATGCAGACAGTGCCAGGCGTTTGACGCCTTAAGGAGCTCAGACATCAATCGGGAAACTTAGGAAGGCAGTTAGAAAGTGACTGAGTCAGGATGTTTAAAAAAAGCTGAGCTTCATATTTTCTTCCTTGCGTTGCAGGCAATGAACATTGGTACAAAACGTGTAAAATCAAATAAACTAATTGTCATATGACTTGTGACCCACTTTCCAAATTGTTGCTTCTTCATTACATATGGTGTCCAACATCAATTAACATTAATTGAAGGCAGGAGTTTAAATTAATGAGATTAAACATTTACACATTCTGCTAAAATGTATCTTCCTCTTAAAGATTTTATTTTCCTCTTATTGTGAAATACAGTCGGGCGCAAGTATTTGCAGCTCTCCTCAATGATGGGAGAAAGTGAGGATTGCAGCTGCTGGAGATCAGAGTCAAATGATGGTCATGACAGAAGTATATGCCAAGAATTAAATTTGATGTAAGTTGTTACAATATGAGGTTTATAAGATTGCTATGTTTTGGGGCTGCATCTATAAGGAAAAATGAAGAATGTCACATAACCTGTTCTCAAGTTTGCCTGATGCAAGTTTGATTGTTGGTGATTAAAGACAACCCCCAGATAACTTTAGTGAGGAGTAGGTGCAATGTGTTAACACTTTGCAATAAAGCAATAGTTAAGTGCTAACAGTGAATAAACCATACATTTCCAAAGTCCCAGGAGAGTGCTCAAAATAGTGGGTACAAGCAGTTGTGCATCAACATGTCTAGTTAGCTCCAAAATAAATTAGAATTAGGTTTTAAAGATGAATAAATCAGTATTTACTTGAACATTGTTGATGGACATTGAGAAGGGAAGGATATGAAGGAAGCCAGTGTGATATCAGGTTTAGATATTGCTGATTATTACAATCAAGCTAGTTTTACCACAGTCTGGAATAGATGGACCAAGTCCCTATGATTCACCATTAAAGAATGTGGATGGGCACTCACGATTGGATGGGAAAGATCAAACTTGTCAAGTGTTTAAACAATCTTAGAAGATTTGCCTAGTTTTAGCCAGGTTGGGAAATGATAAACTTGGATTTAAATCCTTAGGTGCCAAGAATCAATTTGTCTAACAAATTTGCTTAACTTTTCGAGGAGTTGATCACGTGTGGATAAGGGTAGCGCAGTTGATGTAGTTTCTATGGATTTCAGTAAAGTCTTTGACAAAGTCCCACATGGGAGTCTGGTAAAAAAGGTAAAAGCACGTGGGATTCAGGCTAACTTGACAAGATGGATCCATAGTTGATTTAGTGGTGGAAGACTAGATGTATGAATGGAGATTGATATCTAATGACGTACCACAAGGTACAGTACTGGGACCCTTATTACATATAATATGTGTATAAAGCAATTGATGAGAATATGCGAGGTATGATAAGTTAGTTTGCAGATGACATGAAGATTGGCCAAATGGTTAATAGTGCAGAATACAGTTTTAGGTTACAATAAGGTTTAGATGGGTTGGTCAGATGAGTTGATCAGTGGCAGATGAAATTTAACCCTAAAAAGTGTGCAATGATGCACTTTAGAAGAAATAACAAGATAAGGGAGTACTCAATGACTGGCGGTTAACTCGAAGGTTGAGAGGAACATGGCAATATAGAGGAACATGCCCTAAGTTAAGATGCTTGTCCAAAGATCCCAAGGTAGCAGGACAGATTAATAGTTTGCTTAAGAATGCATACAGGACACTTGCCTGATTAGTTGTTGCAGGGAGATTATGTTGGAACTGTAAAACACATTGATTAGGCCACAACTGGAGTAGTGTGCAGTTCTGGTCACCACACTATAGGAAGGATGTGATTCCACTAGAAGTGGTGTCGAAGAGATTCATCGTGGTATCGCCTGGGTTGGAACAATTTGATATGAAAAGAGCCTGGAGAAGCTCGGGGTATATTCTTTAGAACAGAGAATACTATGGGGTGACCTGATTGAGATGTATAACATTATGAGAGGTATGGACAGAGTAGGATAGGAAGCAATTGCTCCCCTTAGATGAAGGGCCAATAATAAGGGAACATAATTTCAAGTTGAATCACAGGAGGTTTAAAGGGGATTTGAGAAAAAACATTTTCACTGATAGGGTGGTGGGAAGTTGGAATACACTAACTGGAGGGCCATAGATACAGGAAACCTCACAACTTTTAAAAGGTACATGGATGAGTATTTGAAATGTTATAATGTTCAAGGCTATGGACTAAGTGCTAGAAAGTGCAGATAGATCAGCACAGACCTTATGGGATGAAGACCACTCTGTACTATATGACTTCATGATATGACAATAAGCATTGTGGACTAATTTTGGTAAAAAATTATCTACTTAATGGACAGAGAAAAGTATTGGTGTAAAGTGTGTTTTCTCAGTTGTGCTAAAAATAGAAAAAGGAAAATTCTATTCTATTGTTTGAAGTATAAGGTGCCGACAAAAGTAAGGTGTTTCGTCAATTTTGCATTTAGATTAGTGTTACAGCAAAAGTCTTAAAACACAAAATATTGTTGTGATATTGTATCAGCTATTAACTGGCCATGGTTTTTTCATTAATATTATCAGTTCCTACAGGGATTGTAATACCGTGCATGTAAGAGTATGTGTGAGTACTGTCCCGATGGGCACAACACTAATTTCTAGCTACCAATGAGAAGCAATCTAAGCACTTTGACACAATGTAAGAGAAGCTAAATAGGTGGCTGACATTTTCCCAAAATACATTCTTGGAAAATCTGAATCACAGTTCTTAGTTTGCTTGTTCTGGTAAAGCCTTCATTATCTCCACTACTCCACTGAAGTGGGCACTGTAATGTTTTTACCCTTGTTTGTTATTCTGTTTATTTCTGGATGGATTTCAACAAAACATTTTGTTAAAGAGTCTGTTCACATTGCAAGATGGGTTGAATTGTTTTTGTTTGTTTAGAATGTTATGGATTGTTCAGCTCCTGCAAGCAAACTTTTCAGCAGGTTGTTGGATGTATTTTCGTTGAAAACTCCTCAGTGAGATGGAAGACCTTAATAAAAACATCTTTTTCACCTTTGTAGCTATAGAACATCGATCAGGAAGGACAAGCCTTAAGGAAGGGCTGTGGCATTGTCATAAGATTGCATTGGTGCAGAATGGCCCTTTAAGCTGCTTCAACTCTTCTGATAAATATTATGCGAGATCATCTTTCCCTAACTATGAACACCTAAAGACTGGCATCAGGAGATAACTATTGTTTTGGAGTTAAGCTGGGTCTGGAAACTATAATTTGGGGCAAACAGTGTTTATCAGCACTCTATCAGCAAAAGCTGCAGACTAGGTTGGAACCTGTGAAAAATTGGTTCAGCCATTCAGTTTAAATGTAAGCCCCTTTTGGGTTCTGTCTGTAAATGTTTGATTGATGACTCTTATTAAATTGAAGAAATATATATTTACGTCTTGTTTTCCTGAGGCATTGATTTGAAAAATTACTTTTGCAGTCTATGTGGGTAACATTTCAAAGGCCATCCTTATCCACCAAAGAAAGAGACACACAGCAGAAATGTTTCTATGGATGGTCAGCACAAATCCTACATAAAGACAAAACGTAACCATATTGAGCTGAAGTTTATTTTGTTTTGGTTAAGTTGAAGTCACATTGTTTTTTTGAAGGGTTTTTTTGCTACAATGTTGAGCAATATTTATCAATGTATCTTACCAAACTCACCACTTTATCTATCTACATCACCCCTATGGTTCCTTGATGTCTTATTCCAGCCCCACCTTGCCATTTGCCATTTCCAGAACAGTGGATATCTGTCAAAAGACGCTTCATTATAAAGGGCCATGGTGCACTTGGATGAAGACTGGCATTGTAAGCTGCCCTGCTCAGTCAAGGGCAAAGTCTGAACAAATCAGAGGAAGGACAAGATGGCACATTGATTCTTCGTCAGGTACATGGAGGTCCTGGTCAAAAGGAAGCTGCAAAGGAGAGGAGTCCTCTTTTGGAAAACCAGCAAACGATACTGTGCCACCAGACCCTGCCAGCCTGGTCCATACTCACTACCTTTAATCTCCAGAGTGCAGAGAAACAGCCAGCAGTATTGAAGGAAGATCAAATACCTTTACCACTGTGCCATACTCATCTCTCTGTCTCACACTCACTTCATAGAATCTCTACAGTGTGAAAGCAGGCTATTCAGCCCATCAAGTCCACACTGATCTTCCAAAGAGCATCCTACCCAGACACCCCACACCACCACTGCGCCCCCCACCATCTTCCTGTAATCCTGGATTTCCCATAGCTAATTCATCTGACCGGTACATCCCTGAACACTATGGACAATTTAGCATGGCCAATCTGCCTACCCAATCCACTCCACTTTTGGCACTGCACCCTATCTCCCACTAAAGCTCATGCTCTGGATTCTCATCATTACCTTCAATCTCTGCCCTTGGTCATTCTCACACTCCCACAACCTCCCAAATCACTAACCCTGCAATGCTTCCAGGCACTGCCTACTCACTCCCTCATAAAACCTCAATACTTTTACACCCCCTCACCAGCAATAACAGTTGTGCAACCCACTTTGCATCTCTCTCAATTCCTCATTTCTCTCATAACAGGGCAGATGGGTAGGGGCAGTGCACCTCTTTATTGGTTCCTCCTGTAGGTGGAGAGAATCCTGCAACTTGCAGGAAAAGGTTGGGACTGCTCCTGCGATGATGCCAAAACATTTATGTCCCATCAACCTAGTGAGTACCGTTCTTCATTTGACTGCAACCCACACAGTGACCCTGCTGTCAGTCTCCTTCATTTTACAACACTTCTAATCATTGGCCACAATTCCCTCTCGCTTGTGTTTTGCAGCTACAGGCAGCAGATCTACCACTTCTGCAGTGAAAAAAACCCAAAGCTGCCTCCTTGATTTCTGAGGATGAGAATGTGGAGGTCTCAGTAAAAGCATCAGCAAAGCTGCCTCCTGGAGCATTCTCTCCACATCCCACAACCGAAACCTTGGATGCTAAGTCAGATTTCAAGAGTGTGAGAGCTGGTGATCAATTTACTGGGTTAGCTCCACCATGGCCAAGGAAGAAATACTCCATAGGCCATTGGCACACAGAGGTCTGCCAGAGACCAGCCTCCTGCTCTGCTCTAAGTAGGAGAAAATATGCTTGTGTTGGCAGTCCGGGAGTTCATCCACACGTTTCCATCAGCAGCAGAAGACAGGAATGTGGGATGCAATGGCCCTTGATGCCCAAAAGCTGCAGCAGTGCTGTGAATCATGTGACTATCTATCTGCATCCATGGGCTGCCATGGAGAGGCAGGCCCAGCATCTTCAAGGTCTGTTGGGGAGGCACACACACAACTATGCTCCATCAGCCCAGCCCTCAGGGCCAAAAGGCATATGCCAGAGGAACAGGATGTACACGCCAGGTGCTCCTTCCTTACAGGTAATGAGCATGGTCCTGGAGGTGGAACCACACACAGGCCTCATAGAAGTCTTCAGCCAGCCCATGCTGGTGGTGGCTGGGCACTCCAGTTCCACCAACCCTTGGAAGTTCATGTTGAGCAATATAAAATTTGTATCTGGAAAGAAGAGTCAAGAGTGTGGTGCTGGAAAAGCACAGCAGGTCAGGCAGCATCCAAAGAGCAGGAGAATCGATATTGCGGGCATAAGCCCCTCATCAGAAATCCTGGAGAGAAGACACTTGATATAGCCGTCCAGACAGAAATACATCACAGGCCACCCAACCAAACCTCCAAGACTAAAGGCTGATTTGCTGAGCAGGTTTCCTCCACCCCAAAAATGAGACCAGTGGTTAAACTAGTTGGAGGGAAAGGTAAAAGAAAATTTACTGAGGGCAATTCAGTGGCATGGGTAACAATGACGTGCCAATGTTTATGTATTTATATATAACTGTATGTCCTTTAACCATATAGCTGGCTGCTAGTCTCTTTATGTAGGGTGGAGGTAAGACAAACAATGTGTGTACAGGTCATTGGGTCAAGCTGACACTTTTGGTCCTCCACATGCAAATTCCCTTTTTTTTGCATTCTTTGCCCAAAAGTCTAGTTGTTAATGAGATGTCCAGCAATGTCTGTGGCAGAGATGTGCAACACATGTACAAGGGTGGGGGGAGTTCTTTATTCAAAGTTTGTGCGAAGATTTGTAGCTCGGGTGCTCGTTGTTGTGGTTCTGTTCGCCGAGCTGGAAGTTTTTGTTGCAAACATTTCGTCCCCTGGCTAGGCGACATCATCAGTGCTTGGGAGCCTCCTGCGAAGCACTTCTTTGATGTTTCCTCCGGTGTTTATAGTGGTCTGTCCCTGCCGCTTCCGGTTGTCAGTTTCAGCTGTCCGCTGTAGTGGTTGGTATATTGGGTCCAGAGGGAGTTTGACCCCACCCCACAGCTCACCAATAGGATAAATAACACACTAAGGAATCTACAAAAAAACGGACAGATAAC
>NC_057728.1:28277542-28293438 GCF_004010195.1 Chiloscyllium plagiosum | reverse complement strand
GCTGTTGTGGTTGGTATATTGGGTCCAGGTCGATGTGTTTGTTGATGAGTTTGTGGATGAATGCCATGCCTCTAGCAACATGAATTCGACTGGGACAACACTACTATCATAGGGCAAGCCAGACAGAGAACAGCCAGGGAATTCCTAGAGGCATGGCATTCATCCACAAACTCCATCAACAAACACATCGACCTGGACCCAATATACCAACCACTACAGCGGACAGCTGAAACTGACAACCGGAAGCGGCAGGGACAGACCACTATAAACACCGGAGGAAACATCAAAGAAGCGCTTCGCAGGAGGCTCCCAAGCACTGATGATGTCGCCTAGCTAGGGGACGAAACGTTTGCAACAAAAACTTCCAGCTCGGCGAACAGAACCACAACGCGAGTTCTTTATGATAGCCAGGGAATAGGGAGTCTGCACATTTGTGTCATGTATAGCATGTGGGTCAATGTAGAATATTCTTTACCTTCAAAAGACTTGTCATTGCTTGGTGCAGGAGAGTGGCACAGTGGCTCAGTGGTTAGCACTGCTGCCTCACAGCGCTAGGAACTTGGGTTCAATTCCAGCCTAGGGGGACTGTCTATGTCTATGTGGAGTTTACACATTCTCCCTGTGTCTGTATGGGCTTCTGTTGGATGCTGCAGCTTCCTCTCACAGTCCGACCATGCTTAAAAATTGTCCCTTAGTGTCCAGGAATGTACAGGTTAGCTGGATTACACATGGTACATGCTGGGATACAGGGGTAGGGTAGGGAACTGGGTCTGGATGGGATGCTTTTCAGATGGTCAGTGCAGACTCAATAGGCCAAGTGGCCTCTTCCTGCACTGTAGGCATTCTACAGGTCAAGTCACTTATCCTGCCCAGTCCAAGTGTGCTCACAACCATTCCCCCACTGCACATTTTCAATTCCCAGCACAGTGATTGCTCTTTGGCAAATGGCTTCCAGCCTCTGTCTCAGTGAGCCTCTGAATACCACATTCCCCTCCTGATAGCCCATCCCATAAACTCCACACTGGACAATGGATGACAATCCCTCTCCCACATGACCCCCTTTCTTGCCAAATGTTTCCATATGTCCCTTGTAGACACTGTTTCCCCTTTATAATTGTGATCCACCCACTCCCAAAGCAACATCCCTTAATCCCAAGAACTAACTTATCAAGTCTACTTCAAAACAGCATTAAATCAACGTTCCCACCCCCACTCCACCCCTCCACCTTTTCGATTTTTGTGGATGGACCCAATGGGTAAATCAGTGACCATCCCCTTGAGTAGACCAACTGGACAGCACTGGACAAGAAGTGCCCAGAGCTCTGACGGTTAACTGTACATTTCCTAACTGTGGTAGCCGTATCTACTGGATTGGCCACTACGGAATCACTGCACTGGCCATCTCACAGGTCCTGTATTGCAGAATTATGGGCTTCCTGACTGAAGTCACCCTGAGAGAAAGCCTGGCCAGAAGTAGCCCTTGCTGACACCCCTTCACTGAAGGGTCTCTCCATGGAAATCTGTGGGGATTAGTTCCATAAACCTTGGGAAAAGGCTGCTTCCTTATTGCACATACAATGTGTTTCAAGATGTGGTCCCTTGGCTGGGTACTGTTGGCCAACAAGGCAAGCTGCCTGGTTGTGTTACTGTGCTAACAGGCAAGGCATGGATGCAGTGAGTATTGAGGTAGGTGCTAAGTGAATAAATGCTGACTCCTGACCTGCAGTCTGGTTCCAATTTTGAGCTGAGTTAAGTTATTGTGCTTAAAGTATCCCTGCCACTACCTTTCAATGTGATTGAACCCTTAGTGCAAGTCTGTGCTTCCAGGATGCATTGCCAATTTATTGGGGAAGTGTCAGGACAATCATGAAGAGTTAACAAATGTTAGATGTCAATGCCCATAGAGAAGGGGTACATGCACTGGTGCTTGTTGGTTGTACCCTGAGTTGCTGTTTGATTGTATGCAACATGGAGATTGTTTGGAGCAAGTGGCAAGGTGCACTCACCAGGTACATACTCTGGTTTCCAGGTCAAACTTTCCTAATATTGAACTTGCTTAGTGATGTTGGTATGATAGAAAGATGGATACTAATGAGGCAAGTTGTGCCAGTTGACAAGCAATAATCCCATTTAAGTGGCAATTTACTGTTACTTTCCAAAAGTCTCACCTTACCACTTGTGAAGGAGTGGCGTTTTTGATAAGGGATAGCATTACAGCTGTACTGAGGGAGGATATTCCTGGAAATACAACCAGAGAAGTTATTTGGGTGGAACTGAGAAATAAGAAAGGGATGATCACCTTATTGGGATTGTAATATAGACCCCCTAATAGTCTGAGGGAAATTGAGAAACAAACTTGTAAGGAGATCTCAGCTATCTGTAAGAATAATAGGGTGGTTATGGTAGGAGATTTTAACTTTCCAAACATAGACTGGGACTGCGATAGTGTTAAGGGTTTAGATGGAGAGGAATTTGTTAAGCGTGTACAAGAAAATTTTCTGATTCAGTATGTGGATGTACCTACTAGAGAAGATGCAAAATTTCACCTACTCTTGGGAAATAAGGCAGGGCAGGTGACTGAGGTGTCAATGGAAGAGCACTTTGGGGCCAGCGACCGTAATTCCATTAGATTTTAAATAGTGATGGCAAAGGATAGATCAGATCCAAACGTCGAAGTTCTAAATTGGAGAAAGACCAACTTTGACAGTATTAGGCAAGATCTTTCAAAAGCTGATTGGGGGCAGATGTCCGCAGGTAAAGGGACGGCTGGAAAATGGGAACCCTTCAGGAATGAGACAGCGAGAATCAGAGAAAGTATATTCCTGTTAGGGTGAAGGGAAAGGCTGGTAGGTATAGGGAATGCTGGATGACTAAAGAAATTGAGGGTTTGGTTAAGAAAAAGACGGAAGCATATGTCAGGTATAGACAGGATAGATCGAGTGAATCCTAGGAAGAGTATAAAGGCAGTAGGAATATATTTAAGAGGGAAATCAGGAGGACAAAAAGGGGACATGAGATAGCTTTGGCAAATAGAATAAAGGAGAATCCAAAGGGTTTTTACAAACATATTAAGGACAAAAGGGTATCTAGGGAGAGATTAGGGCCCCTCAAAGATTAGCAAGGTGGTCTTTATGTGGAGCCGCAGAAAATAGGGGGGATACTAAACAAGCATTTTGCATCAGTATTTACTGTGGAGAAGGACATGGAAGATGTAGAATGTAGGGAAATAGATGGTGACACCTTGCAAATGTCCATATTACTGAGGAGGAAGTGCTGGATGTCTTGAAATGCATAAAGGTGAATAAGTTCCCAGGACCTGATCAGGTGTACCCTAGAATTCTGTGGGAAGCTAGAGAAGTGATTGCTGGGCCTCCGGCTGAGATATTTGTGTCATCAATAGTCACAGGTGAGGTGCCGGAAGACTGGAGGTTGGCTAACGTGGTGCCACTCTTTAAGAAGGGTGATAAGGACAAGCCAGGGAACTATAGACCAGTGAGCCTGACCTCGGTGGTGGGCAAGTTGTTGGAGGGAATCCAGAGGGACAGGATGTACATGTATTTGGAAAGGCAAGGACTGATTAGGGATAGTCAACATGTCTTTGTGCATGGGAAATCATGTCTCACAAATTTGATTAAGTTGTTTGAAGAAGTAACAAAGTACATTGATGAGGGCAGAGTGGTAGATGTGATCTATATGGGCTTCAGTAAAGCGTTCGACAAGGCTACCCATGGGAGACTGGTTAGCAAGGTTAGATCTCACGGAATACAGGGAGAACTAGCCATTTGGATACAGAACTGGCTCAAAGGTAGAAGGCACAGGGTGGTGGTGGAGGGTTGTTTTTCAGACTGGAGGTCTGTGACCAGTGGAGTGCCACAAGGATCGGTGCTGGGTCCTCTACTTTTTGTCATTTACATAAATGATTTGGATGTGAGCATAAGAGGTACAGTTAGTAAGTTTGCAGATGACACCAAGGTTGAGGTGTAGTGGACAGCAAAGAAGGTTACCTCAGATTACAACAGGATCTTGACCAGATGGGCCAATGGGCTGAGAAGTGGCAGATGGAGTTTAATTCAGATAAATGCGAGGTGCTGCATTTTGGGAAAGCAAATTTAGCAGGACCTATACACTTAATGGTAAGGCCCTAGGGAGTGTTGCTGAACAAAGAGACCTTGAAGTGCAGGTTCATAGCTCCCTGAAAGTGGAGTTGCAGATAGATAGGATAGTGAGAGAGGTGTTTGGTATGCTTTCTTTTATTGGTCAGAGTATTGAGTACAGGAGTTGGGAGGTCATGTTGCGGTTGTACAGGACATTGGTTAGACCACTGTTGGAAAATTGCATGAAATTCTGGTCTCCTTCCTATCGGAAAGATGTTGTGAAACTTGAAAAGGGTTCAGAAAAGATTTACAAGGATGTTGCCAGGGTTGGAGGATTTGAGCTATACGGAGAGTTGAATAGGCTGGGGCTATTTTCCCTGGAACGTCGGAGGCTGAGGGGGTGACTTTATAGAGGTTTATAAAATCATGAGGGGCGTGGAAAAGGTAAATAGACAAAGTCTTTTCCCTGAGGTGGGAGAACTAGAGGGCATAGGTTTAGGGTGAGGGGGAAAGATTTGAAACGGACCTATGGGGCATCTCTTTCACACAGAGTGTGGTACGCATATGGAGTGAGCTGCCAGAGGAAGTGGCGGAGGCTGGTACAATTGCAACATTTAAGAGGCATTTGGATGGGTATATGAATAGGAAGGGTTTGGAGGAATATGGGCCGGGTGCTGGCAGATGGGACTAGATTGGCATGGACAGGTTGGACCGAAGGGTTTGTTTCCATGCTGTACATCTCTATGACTCTATGACTCTAAAAGCACAAAAGGTGGAGCAAGTTGTTCCCAATGTTGAGATGAGCCTGGGTAGACTTCTCTGTCACGTAGCCCATATCACTCAGACCCCTATAAGATTCTACCCTGACTCGAATCCATTTTACAATGCAGATGAATATAACTACATTCTCCAACTATTTCCTATTTTATAATGAAAGACTGTTAATTCTGTAGCAATTAGCCCACGTACATTAGAACCTTTGATCACATATCCAGGGATTTTGAAAAAATATGTTTGATAGATTTAAGCTTAAAAATAGCCTAGTAGCCATGTGTTATGATTTGGATAGAGTGCATTTAAATTATTGTGTACATCATAATTTATTCATTTTGTTTATTAACAAATTATTGATTTAGCCCTAAGTTATTTAAACATAACTATAAAATCAGAATGATATTGGGTAAACAACAATTGATCTTTAATGCATTTCTTGCACCTCGGAACCAGGCACATAACAGGTCATAGTATCACATTGCAAACCAGAAAGTGGAGATCAAACCACAACCAAATCAGTTATGATCTTCTTATGTTTCTAAGTGAAAGTGGAAAGTTGACCCAACTGTTTGGCATTAAAACCTAATTCTCATTTATTATTGGGCTTACTTTAATTAGATTTGACTAAAAGTTACTTAAAGCATAAAGCATACCTTATTGAAGCAGAAAATGATACACAGAAAACAACTTGTTCAATGACCATGTATTTGGAGGATATTTGGTATGAATTTATGGTGGAAGTTACAGGAGAATTGCAAGGACCTCAAGTAATCAAGTTTTGGTCTCTGTACACGGTACCAGAAGTATGTCACAGTCTGTAAGTCACTCCTACTCAAAAGCAATTCACCATATTATTGCTACAAGATTCTAACAGTCTATATTCATAAGCTGCTTAACAACAAAGAAGTTATTGTTTCTTTGTCCTTGTAATACACAAATACACACATCGCACGTTTCTAAAGTCTTGCTACCGTCTGCAAGGCATATGACAGGAGAATGATGAAATACTCTCCACTTCCCTTGATAAGTGCAGATCCTACAACATTCAGGAAGCTTGACATGATCCAGAATACAGCAACCTGCTGGACAGTATCCCATTCACTATCTGAAGCACTCACTTCTTCTACCACCAGAGCACAATGGTATAATTGCTTGTCATCTACAAGATGCACTACAGAAACTCACCAAAGTTCACATTGCAACATCATTCAAACCTGCGGCCTCTGCTATAAGAACAAGAACAACAGATGCATTGGATACTACCACCTGTACATTTTCCTCCAAGTCCTGATTTGGCAGAATTTTACTGTTCCTTCCTCATCTGTGGCTCAATGTCCTTGAACTCTCCAGCTAACAATAAATAGCTTCTGCATATCAACTGCAGTGGTTCAAGAAGATGCTTTTCAACAGCAATTGGGTTAGCAACTGGCCAGAAGGCAAACCCACCTTTAATGAAGACATGTAAAAAACAGTAATGCTGAGTGAGCCTGTTTAATCAGTTCAGGGTGGGAAGTTAGTAATTAATTCCTGATAGAGATACAATGCTCAATGGAGAAAGTTATTGCCAGATGCACAGTAAGTCTCAGTTTTCATCTGGATTCTCTGTTGAGGAATAAATCAATTAGCGTGAGAATCCATCAATTAGTGTTCAGTACAATGCCTGTTTCTGGTGTCAGCCTCATTTAAGTATCATGGGAGCTCATCTATTACTGAATGTGAAGCCATAAAATGACACTTTTATACGTTTTCAAGCAGAAACACAGAAATGCAGAAACTGAAAGAGATAACTAGTTGTGGCAGGAGATGAATGGAGATCCTGTTGTTCTATGCACCATCTTTGACTCTTCGACATCACTCTCCAGATCTCCCAGATACTTATTTGCTGGTGCATTTTCAAATGTTCAGCTAGTGTTAAGAGGAGCATCACAGACTATGTGCCAAGAGGTGTCTTACAATGCAATGCAAGTAACACTATTCAACAATAGTGTGCATATTCCTACAGTTGTTTAATGAAATCATTAGTTGCACCAAGATGGAAGACTTTGTCAAAATGATGTAAATGCTATGTATATTTACTTTGCAGTTGTAAAGCCTCATGATGTTTTGGATGGTTCCCATGGACAACCAATATGCTGCAGGTGGTCTTTGCATCAGCTCCCTCAGTCTCTGAGTGCTCCTTTTCTATTATTTTTACATGATATTCCTCAGATACTTTCTTTTACTTACAGTTCATATTGTATGCCTCTTTCTGTTCTCACACCCTCCATGGAAGACACACAGACATGAATATCATTATTGATTCTCTTGAGGATATCAAATTATTGTCTTTTGGGCTATATTTACAGGAAACGAACCATACATAGCAGAAGGGAAAAATGTCACAAACCATGAGATCCCTAGGCAATACCTCCTGATCGCCTTTGAGAATACTTCCACAGAGATCAAAGGCAGAGAGGCAATAATTATTAACAACCCAAGTCCAACTCAATAGCATCAAAAGGTGAACTAAAGAAGAATTTCATGTCATTCATGTATTACTATGCCTCTCTACTTTCTCACAATCTTGCAGAACAGCAGGAATAAATGACCTAGAGACATTTTGAGATTTTCAGTACAAGTGTCCAAGGGCATCTGGGAAGTGGATTTGAAAAGAACACTACAGCTGATGCAGAGAGTAACTGTGGGTAGAAGTAGGTGGTGCCAATACCTACAGGAAAAAGAGTCTGCTTTTATGAGAGTCAGCATACAATTATAATTTAAATGCCTTGACATTCAATTGCATTACAATGGCTGAATTTCCAACTATCAATATCCTGTGGCTACCATCGACCAGAAACTAAATTGAACCAGCCATATAAATATTGTGGATACAAGAATTAGTCAGAGATTGGGAATTCTGTAGTTTGTGACTCACATTTGAATCCCCAAAGTTTGTCATCATCTACTTGACACAAATCAGGAGTGTGGTGTAATACTCTCCTGTTGCCTGGATGAGAACTCTGCCATCTCTCAACTTATAGAGAATGTACTTTTTAAATTCTTTCTACCAAAATGGGCAATTTCATATTTTGCCACATTGTTCTCCATTTTCCAGATACAGTCGGTTTTGCTATAATGCAATAGTTTAATTCTCATGCAATCTTCTGTTATAAGAAAATTGTATAATAGCAGCTCCATTTAAACTAAGGGGACTGGAATCATATTATAATAAATACATGCTTTAAAAGTTCGCGCTTTAGAAACAGTGTCCCCAATTCATCAATTGTGTTGTAGCAAATTCACATTAACAAAACGCGCTTTATAGCAGAACGACCCATATTTGTGTTAACCTATCTCACTGAATCACAATTTTTTAATGGCATGGAAAGATTTGATTCAGCCCATCATGTTCACACTGGCTCCCCAAATGAGTATCATGACTTAGCAACCTTCTCCTACCTTTTCCCCATATCTTTGTAGGTTGTTTCTATTTAAATGCCTCAATTGAACCAACTACCACGAGTCCAGATAGTGCATTCCATACATAAACCACTTGCTGTGTGAAAGAGGGTTTTCTCACCTCGCATTTGCTTCTTTTACAAATCATTTAAAAACTGTTCCCTTAATCCTCTTCCCAGTGGGAACCGTTTCCACTGGCCGGTGAAGGGAGAATGAAGGGGCATAGCCTCAAAACAAGGGGGAGCAGATTTAGGACTGAGTTTAGGAGGAACTTCTGCTCCTAAATGGTTGTGAATCTATGGAATTCCCTGCCCAGTGAAGCAGTTGAGGCTACCTTTTTAAGGCAAAGAAAGATAGATTTTTGAACACTAAACCAATTAATGGTTATGGTAAGCAGGCAGGTAAGTGGATTGAGTCCATGAAAGGATCAGCCATAATCTTACTGAATGCTCGATGGGCCATTTGACCTACTCCTGATCCTAGTTCTTCTGTTCTTAGTTCAGCTTATCTCTATCTGCTCTACCCAGCCATTTCACACAGTTTCAAAAACTTCTCTCAGCTCTTTTCAGCCTTCTTCCCTCCAAGGAGAACAGTTCCAACCTCTCCAATCTATCCTTATTATCTAGTTTCTATTACCTGGATCGATTCTTGTAAATCTGCTCTGTACTCTCTCTAATGCATTCACACCTTCCCTGAAATCTGGTGCCAAACCACAATAGTTCAGCTGAGGTCTAACTAGCATCTTAGACAAGTACAGCATCACCTCCTTGCTCTTGTACTCCATGACCTTATTAATAAAAACTAGGATCCTTTATCCTTTATTTATTACTGTCTCCACCTGTCCTGCTGCCTTCAATGGGCTGTGTAAATATAATCCCAGACCCCTCTATTCCTAAATCCTCTTTAGAATTGTACCCCTTATGTGATATTGTCTGTCCATGTTCTTCCTATCAAAATGCATCACCTCTTCTTTTCTGCATTGAACCTCAACTGCTACCTATCTGCCCACTCCATTAACTGGTCTTATCTCCTTTTGATGCTCTAACTTATCATTCTCACAGTTTACAATGCTTCCATGTTTCATATCTTCCAACAATGTTGAAATGGTCTCCTGCACACCAAGATCCAAACCACTAATATATATCAGGAAAAGCAATGCTGACCCTTGGGAAATTCCAGAATAAAGCTTCCTCCAGCACAAAAAAATTCATTGACTGCTATGCTCTGTTTCCTATCACTCAGTCAATTTTATTTCCATGTTATCACTATCCCTTTTATTCCACAAGTTATAATTTTTCTCACAAGTCTGTTGTGCAACTATTTTGAATACATATCTATAACATTTGCAGTCTCCTTATGCTCTTTTTACAACTTACTGTTTTACTTATTTTGTTTCATCACCTAATTTAGCAACCATGTTTTCAAACCATTCATTCAGGTTATTTATATAAGTTGAAGTCCCAACATTGATCCCTGTGGCAAACCACATGTTACATCGTGCTGACCAGAAATGACCCATTTACATCTACTCACTGTTATATATTAGATAGCCACTTTCCCATTCATACCAATATGTTATTCCCAAACACCATGTGTTTTTTTTCTGCAATAATCTTTGATATGGTACTTTATTCTGGAAATCTAAGTACAGTGAATCCCATGTTCCTATTTATCCACAGCATATGTTATTTGTTCAAAGAATTGTAGTAAATTGGTTAAAATGATTTTACTTTCACAAAACCTCTGCATGATGACCCTGATTTTTTAGAGGTTCCTGCTAATAAAATTTAATATTAGCCTCTAATATTTTCCCTAAGTCAGATGTTAAACTAACGTTCCTGTTGTTTCTTGCTTTATGTGTCCCACCCCTTCTAAATAAATGACTTCTGTTCTTTACTTTCAAATCAAATGGCACATTCTCTGAATGTTGAGAATTCTGGCAAATTAAAAAAGACATTAACTCTCTCACTGGTCAGTTCTCCTAAGACCAGAGGCTATCTTACAATTTTCTGTGTGAAGCTCACTCATTTAACCCTCAGCCAGCATTGTTTCTGTCACAACTACATTCAGTGTATCGTGCTGACATGGACTCTCTCCTTCACCCTGGTATGAACAGCTCTATTGAGAAGCTGAACAACACCGAATTAGTTTTGCTTTCACTCAGTTAGCACTATGAGCAACATCTGTTGGAGTGGCGGGCAAGGAAAATAATTGGGTGCGTTGGCCCTGGAAAATAGCTGACATTATTCTGGCAACCTCACCAATTAAATGCTGGGCAGGAAGATACTTAGGACACTTTTCAGACTCATTAGTAAAAAAGGCACTAAGTAGCAGGACGGGTTGGACTGAAGGGTCTGTTTCCATGCTGTACATTTCTATGACTCTATGATTCTATAGTCAAAGTGGCCACTTAAGACCCTCAATTCAATCCAACTTCGTTTCCCTGCCTTTCTGACCAGCAAGAAGAGAGGCAAGTTTCCTAACTCCATTTCACCCATTCTGAGGGCAATCAAAGACATGAATGAGGAAAGACAGAGCTTTTAAACTATCCCTGCCCTTGCATCTGATGTCCCCTCACCTCCCTCTCATCCTTGTGACCCTCATTCCCATGAGAAGCTAAAGGAAACCATGATTTTTTAAAAATGTTTGGATCCCTGAAGACTTGGTCTCCAGTACTGCACTTTAGAATCAAGAAGCTGCTGGTCTCTGATTGGTCAGTAGTTTATGGCGAAGAGGGGCTCCACTGTCAAGACCTGCAGTAGACCAAGAAGCTCGTTGGTCAGGTCTTAGCAAGTTGATCGTCTCACAATGTGGTGAGCTTCCTTGGTGATGGAGGCTGAGAATATATATAAAGAGCATAATACGTAGCAGCAGAAGTAAAATATTAAGGCCATCACGTCAGCACTGCCATTCAATGAAATCACAGCTCATCTGTCTCCACACTTAGCCCAGTAAGAGAACTGTAGTGATTATGTTTTTTTATAATAGTTTTTTGTAATTAACATGTTATTTGGGGGTAATCAGTGGGAGGTTCATTACTGCACATGGTCATTTTTATTTACATTTATTGCAAAAATGGAAGAAAGCACACACATCTATCGGATAATAAATAGATTGATTATTTTCTTACTTCACTGGCCTTTAAGACTCCAAACAACGGGAAGAGAAAGGCAGGAACCATTGCTGCTGCACCAAGTGGGACAGCCTCTGAGACCCAATATACTGCAGTCACTATCAGGACATAGGCACATTGAGCTTCTGGCTGAAAGACAGAAACAGAAAATGTTCTCGTTAGGTAAAAAGTTTTATATATCCTGGCACATTGACAGGAGTAATACATTGAGAAATGAGATATTACATCAAGACACAGTGTGCCTGCGCAGCAGTCAGAAGACTAAATCAAAATATTCCTGATGAAGGACTCCAGCCCGAAATGTTGATTTTTCCTGCTCCTCGGATGCTGCCTGACCTGCTGTGCTTTTCCAGCAACACACTCTCGACTCTGATCTCCAGCATCTGCAGACCTCACTATCTCCTAAATCAAACTATTGCTGATGCTAGAAATGAGAGCGAAAGAGTTAACATTTCAGGTTAATGTCTTTGTGTCAGAATTTAGGGGCAGAGAAAAGGTAAGGGAAGGAGAAGGGGCCATTAGTGATAAGGGTGGAAGGTGGGATAACTTAATTGACAAATCAGATCATGGTGCAAAGTCAAAGAAGATGGTAATCCACAAAATAAAAGTGATGGCTTTGGAGGAACTGTAAATAGAAACAGCAGAACAATTACCTGAAGACATGGGAGCAGGAGTAGGCAATTCAGCCAATCTGCTCTGCCCCACCATTCAATGAAATCATGGCTGATCTGATAATCCTCAACTCCACCTTCCTACCTTTTCCTGTAACCCTTGATTCTCTTATTGATTAAGAATCTTTCTCTCTTCGGCTTGACTGTACTCGACAACACAGCCTTGCAAAACCTTATTCTGTAAAGAATTCCACAGATTCACTACCCTCTGAGAAATGGAATTCTTCCTCACCTCAGTTTTGTCTTAATTCTTAATCTTGCAAGAAATTAAGGGATAGGAGGAGAGTGCAGGTAAATGGGGTCGAAATGCCCATCAGCCATGATTGAATGGTGGAGTGGACTTGATGGGCCGAATGGCCTTACTTCCACTCTTCTTTCTTATGGTCTTATGTTTTTTATATGTGTGATCCTTTATTCTGATATTATTTCCTCTGGTCCCTAGACTCTCACATAAGGAGAAACAACCTTTCTGCACCTACTCTGTCAAATCCTGTAAGAATTATATATTTCAATAAGGTCACCTCTCATTCTTCTAAATTTCAATTAGTATCAGCCCAGACTACTCAATCTCTCCTCATAAGGGTTTTCCAATAAAAATATGCCAACACTCGCTTTCCAAACTAAAAACGGACTGTAGATCAAAATCTGTGCAAGAAAAATATCTGGAAAGTGTGTGTCCAGAAAATCCAACTTATGCTCAAAGTATTTAAATAGTATACTTTTTAAACTTTTATGAGTTGTGAACAGCCATTAGTAATGGCTGCCCCTGCTTCATCACCCTTGAATTGGGTGGTTTTCTCAGCCATTTCAGATAGCAGTTAAAATTACATTGCTTTGGATTGGAGTCACATATAGGTCAGATTAGGTAAAGTTGGCAGATTTCCAAATGGGTTTTACATCAATCATTGATAACTTCATGATTACTGTTACTGAAACTAGCTTCATGTTCCAGGTTTATTAATCCAAGTTTAAATTCTACTAGCGAACGTAACAGAAGTTGAACCCATGCCCCCAGAGCATTAATCTGGGTCAATAAAAACCAAAAGAACTGCAGATGCTGTAAATCAGAAAGATTTACAGGGGTGACAGGGTGGCTCAGTGGTAAGCAATGTTGCCTCACAACACCAGGGACCCAGGTTCGATTCCAGTCTCGGGCGACTGTCTGTGTGGAGTTTGCACATTCTCCCCGTGTCTTTGTGGGTTTCCTCCAGGTAGTCCGGTTTCCTCCCACAGTCCAAAGATGTGCAGGTTAAGTGAGTTGGCCATGGTAAATTGCTTATAGAGTTAGGTGCATTCGTCAGGGATAAATACAGAGTAGAGGAACGGGTCTGGGTAGGCTACTCTTCGGAGGGTCAGTGTGGACTTGTAAGGCTAAAGGACTAGTTTCCATACTGTGGGGAATCCAGTCTAATCTCAAAAATGGAAATTGCTGGAAAAGCTCAGAAGGTCTAGCAGCATTGGACAGAGAAACGTTTCAGGTCAATGACCCTTCCTCAGAACTGGGTGGTCAGGAAAATGTTGATTTGTGTGCAGAAAATAGGGTGGGGGGAGGGGGTAAGGAGCAAATGATAAATGGGGAGAGAGCCCAAAGAGAAAGAAGGGCAGTTAGACAGGCCTGGTGTGTATGGTAGGGCCTAGGATATGGGGGAGCTCAGGCCCTAAAATTATTGAACTCAATGTTAAGTCTGGAGGGCTGCAGGGTACCCAAGTGGAAAATGAGTGTTGTTCTTCCAGCTTGTGCAAAGCTTCGCTGGAGCCCTGCTGAGACAGAGAGATTGGCCAGGGAATAGGGTGGTGTGTTGAAGTGACAGACAACTGGAAGTTCAGGGTCCTTTTTGCAGACAGAACATAAGTGTTCTGCGAAGTAGTCATGCAGTCTATGCTTCCTTTCCCCAATGTAGAAGAGAGCACATTATGAGCAGTGAATGCAGTAGACTAAGTTAAAAATACAATACCAGGCTATAGTCCAACAGGTTTAATTGGAAGCACTAGCTTTCGGAGCACTGCTCCTTCACCAGGTGATTCAATCTAGTAGACTAGATTGTGTGAAGTGCAGGTAAAGCACTGCTTCACCTTGAAGGTGTGTTTGGGCCCTTGGATACTGCATTAATCTTGTCTCTAGTGCAGAACATGAACAATATGCCTGTGCCTCCCTATATCTGAACAATCAAACTTATAGCCAAACTAACTACTCCATGTGATCAGGAAACCAAACCCATCACAGCATTTGCACTACACGCCTAGCATCTGCAGTATAAATTTCTGGAACATATTAGTAAATCTGTTAAAACAGTGTGATCCCTGAAATATAAATTTAATTCTGAATAACTAATATTCAAATTCTTGGAAAGCCAGTTCCCCCCAGAAAATAGAAGGTGAGATTTCAGACCAACAAACGGCTGACTTGGACATACCAGACTCATATGTGTCACAAAGCTGTTCGCGAGTGTGCTTAAGTTGCTGATGAAATAACATGGCTGGTTGGAGGCACAGTGCTCAAATCAACAGGAAGGTAATTTGAGAGCATATCAAAACCAAATCAATTTGTGATTTTAAGCATCTTATTTAGATCACTCTTCATGTTTCTTAACTCACTTGACCATTTCCCAAATGCATAAAACTTGTCCTCATAAGTTAACCCTGTAAACCTCAATATCATTCAGTTGAATGTATGCAATGTTCATTCTAAAGCCAACATGTCCTTCATTAGGTGTGTGCCTCAGACTGAGTATGGTGCTCCAAATGTGTGCTGGCTACGACTTTACCCAACTGAGACATAATTTTGTTCCCACTCCAACTTATTCAAAATCATTGGTATAACCTCTTTAACTTGTTTAATTACTATTTGTTCCTGCACACTAATTTTTCTTTTATCTGGACACCTAAATATCTTTCATCCTCCACAATTCCCAGACTCTCACCATTAAAAAAAACAATTCTGAAGGGACATTACAGAGAGTTAGGCAGAAATTTAAAAAGGAGTTCCTCAAGGGTAGTAATATCTAGATTACTCCCAGTGCTACGAGTTAGTGAGGGCGGGAATAGGAGAATAGAGCAGATGAATGCATGGCTGAGGAAGTGGTGTGATGGAGAAGGATTCACATTTTTGGATCATTGGAATCTCTTTTGGGGTAGAAGTGACCTGTACAAGAAGGACGGATTGCACCTAAATTGGAAGGGGACGGGTGGGACCCAGCGAGATAGTGAGGAAAGAGATCAATCTGAGACTGGTACAGTTGAGAACAGAAACAAGTCAGTCAGGGCAGGCAGGGACAAGGTAGCACTGATAAATAAAACTGCATTTATTTCAATGCAAGGGGCCTAATAGAGATGGCAGATGAACTCAGGGCATGGTTAGAAATATGGGACTGTGATATCATAGCAATTACAGAAACATGGCTCAGGGATGGGCAGCACTGGCAGCTTAATGTTCCAGGATACAAATGCTACAGGAAGGATAGAAAGGGAGGCAAGGTGGGGAGTGGGTGGCATTTTTGATAAGGGATAGCATTACAGCTGTGCTGAGGGAGGATATTCCCAGAAATACATTCGGGGAAGTTATTTGGGTGGAACTGAGAAATAAGAAAGGGATGATAACCTTATTGGGATTGTATTATAGACCCCCCAATAGTCAGAGGGAAATTGAGAAACAAACTTGTAAGGAGATCTCACAATCTGTAAGAATAATAGGGTTATGGAAGGGGGTTTTAACTTTCCAAACATCAACTGGGACTGCCATAGTATTAAAGGTTTAGATGGAGAGGAATTTGTTAAGTGTGTACAAGA
>NC_057728.1:28180997-28273791 GCF_004010195.1 Chiloscyllium plagiosum | reverse complement strand
CAATTGCAACATTTAAGAGGCATTTGGATGGGTATATGAATAGGAAGGGTTTGGAGGAATATGGGCCGGGTGCTGGCAGGTGGGACTAGATTGGGTTGGGATATCTGGTTGGCATGGACAGGTTGGACCGAAGGGTCTGTTTCCATGCTGTACATCTCTATGACTCTAATTAATTCATTTTTCTTGGAACGAAGTGGATAATCTCTCACTTCCCCACATTGAAATTCATCTAAAAGTAGTTCTTTGCTCCTTTGGCAGAAGTATTGGTTTAATATTTAGACTAGATTCCCTACAGGCCCTTCAGCCCAACTAGTCCATACTGACCCTCCGAAAAGCAACCCAACCAAACCCATTCCCCCTAACTCTACAGGTAATTTAGCATGATCAATTCACCTAACCTGCAGATCTTTGGAAGGTGGGAGGAAACCGGAGCAGCTGGAGGAAACCCATGCAGACATGGGGAGAATGTGCAAACTCCACACAGACAGTGCCTCAAGGCTAGAATTGAACCCGGGTCCCTGGCGCTAACCACTGAGCCACCATGCCGCTAAATGTTCCAATATTTCTCATTCTTCATCACTAGATTTATGCATTAACAGCTCCACCCAATTTACTTTGGGTGATTTGTTTCCCATTCTTTTGAAGTTTTGCTGATTAAATTTAAAATCTTGCCTTTGACTCTCTATCTCAAATTGAATATCAAATTCAATGATATTATGGTCAATAGTAGCAAGATGTTTCCTTATACAGTGAAATTGTTAACTTACTTTGATTTGAATATAAGAAAATCAGGCACGTTAGAACATAAATCTGTAGACACAACAACAGAATAGCTGGGCAATATTAACTTGCTAACTACTGTTTTGCAAAGTTGAACTTCACCTACTCAGAATGCTACCAAATTGTCTCCTTTCTCTCCACCATTTTCAGTTCTTTCCTTTTATGATATTAAGTGATTGGTTATACTTGAAGAACATATGACACTTTGAATAGTTCTTTAAGAGGGGAATGTGGCTTTCTTAGTCTGGGATAAAAGTTAAATCAGTTGACTTGAACTCTCTGACCTTGTTTCCTGTGATAGAAGAATGGTATTTTCTGAGTACCAAAACATATAAACAAGTCTGTTCTAGGACACTGTGTTTACTCAAATGCAAGTCACAGCTCCTTGCCTTGTTAAATTCATAGAGGATACTCAATGACAAACAACTTTGTGTTTTTGTATGATATATCAAACAACCAAAATGTAGTTAGAATAGCACTAACAAATCTGAAGTGTATGGGGCGGCCAAACTTTTGTCAATGATTTCTGCTTCAATTCTTGATTTACGTTTTATTCAATGTTATTTCTGACAATTTTTATTAAGAGGTCATGGATTCTGTGCTGGCTAAATGGGTATCTAGACCACATGATATAGCACTGAAGTATCCAGCTCAGGAATATCCCAGACTTGGCTACTGGTCAATGTTGTCATCTCATCTATTGCAGCAGTTGGAATCCCTGTAAGTGATCTCAGTTACCCTGATCCAAGAAAGATAAAATAATCAATCATTACACTGATGATGATTATTATCTGAAAGTGTTCATCTTTAGACAGCCTCCAAAGAAGGACTTGAGCTCAGCTAGAAAGTATTCCCTCAGTGTTGAACTGCCTGCAGATACTAATTGCTCAAAACAAGATCCACAGGCAGCAATAGGATAAATTACCAAATTATCTATTTTGCTGCTGTTGTATAAGGGATTAATGTTGGCCCTGGACACCAGGGAGAATTCATGTCCTCCTATTCAAGATCAAATACTAAATTGGGATTTTGTTTCAGTCTACCTGAGAGGCTGACTGGGGCCTCAGCTAAACGTCTTCATAGAAAATCTTCTCATCCAAAAAACTTGTAATATTTTCATCTCCAAATCACACACACATAATTTTCCAGCAATTCTATGGGTGATTCACAGTCTTGTGACTTCCATCTTCATTTATCCTGCATTGTGAATATTAACATGTCACCAGGACTTTTTTATATATTGTTTTTTTCATGGGATATGAACATTGCTAAAAAGGACAGTGTTTGTTATCCATTCCCCCATTTTCAAAATTAGCTTCCTCATTTTATATTTTTGGTGTCATAACTGAATAAGAAGAGACAACTGTTTTTACCCTGTTTCTTCAGATTATGTGTTTTAATTTACTGTGGCAAGTCATTTAATTATATTCACTGTAATTGGAATTAACTTTGAATATTCAGATTTTTGAAGACACTGTGGGGTATGTGATTGAAAGTGTGAGCTGATAATGGTGCAGTGAGAGAAACAGAGGGTGTCATTTTAACATTTTAAATCAGTTAGTTTTAGGTTCAAGTGGAATTTTAAAATGCAAAATATCGCAAATCAAAGTCACACATTTCTAGTTTTAATGGGATGAAGGAAGGCAATCGTCTGCTCCCAGGAACTGGATCACTTATTAGATATTTTCTCTCCTTTCCAATTTTAACTCTGAAGCAGGAAACCCAGAAACTAAAGGGAGACAAAACCCATGTGATAGAGATAATTGTGTTTCCAACATTATTCGGGGGCCATGATAATTAAACCTCCTTCCTTATTCTTTTGGTGAGACAATCTTTTCCACCCTCTGATTTGACCCTTTCCCAACTCCCAACTCATCATATAAGGTCACCACTCTGACATCTCTCCATGCCATCTTCCTAACCACACTGAACCCACATGGCAATCCACACTCAGAGCTGCAGGAATATCTGCTGCTGGGCTCTGACTTGTTCTCAAGCTTGCCTTTCCCAGAAGTTTGTCAAGATTAGAATGGTGCTGGTAAAGCACAGCAGGTCAGGCAGCATCCGAAGAGCAGGAAAATCAATGTTTTGGGCAAAAGCCCTTCATCATGATTCCAGCACCACTCTAATCTTGACTCTAATCTCCAACATCTACACTTCTGCCTTTCCCAGAAGTTTAACAATCTGGTTGGTTCAATTCTTTTGGCTTCTAGGTGGAGAATCTGTACAAAGAAACTATAGAGCTTCCTGGTTACTGTTCACCCAACAAGCCCCACACTCAAACTTTACCATCAAACGTTGCACTCCAGCTGTCTTACCAAGTTGCATACTCCAACCCTCCTCTCCTCCCAAGCCCCATACTCCAACCCTTCTCTCCCACCAAGCCCTGCACTCCAACCCTCCTGTCCCACCAAGCCCCACACTCCAATCTTTCTGTCCCACCAAGCTCCATCCTCCAACCCTCCTGTCCCAACAAGCCCCATACTACAACCCTCCTGTCCCACCAAGCCCCACACTCCAACCCTCCTCTCCTCCCAAGCCCCATACTCCAATCCTCCCCTCACACGAAACTTCAAACTCATATCCTCCTGCCTCACCAAGTACCCAATTAATAATCAGTCCTGTCGGGCCAGCAGCAGCAGTTATGGGAATTATATACTATCAGACAGGCAATTAGAGATGTAGGGCCATCACAATCCTAGGGGGTCTCTCCATCGATCATTAAGAAGCATGCAAGGGTGGAGGGTCTTTAGCACAGCAGGGTGATCATTGCCCAAAGGGGTACATAAGAGAAGGGTATGTGACATTTAGGAAGGACTGGAAGCTAGATATGATTTTAGGAGGAGCTCTGTTAATTAAAGCTGATATTAGCAAAGTAGAAAGGGCTGACCTAAATTTAGGAAACCAGGATATAGAAGTAATCTGGGTAATGATGAGGAATGATAAGGCACAAAGGCATGTATGGGAATGGCATACATGCCTTTTAACAGTAACCACATTCTAGGAAAGGACATCAAGGAAGAACACATGGAAGCTTGTCAAGAGGGTACAGCAATTATCATAGGGATTGGTGAATTATCATAGGTTAGGTGAATTGGCCATGCTAAATTGCCCATAGTGTTAGGTGACGGGGTAAGTGTAGAGGAATGGGTCTGGGTGGGTTGCGCTTCGGTGGGTCAGTGTGGACTTGTTGGTGCGAAGGGTCTGTTTCCACACTGTAAGTAATCTAATTAAATCTAATCTAATCTAATCTAATCTAATCTAATCTAATCAATTGCTGACGTCATAGTGAAAGCACCCCTGGCTTGCAGTGGCCATAATATGATTGAATTTTACATACAATTTAAGGGAAAAAAAGTGTTTGTCCAAGATCACTATTTTCACCTTCAACAAAGGCAATTATGAGGGCATGAAAGCAGAGCTAGTGAAAGTAAACTGGCAATTTATCTTAAGGGATAGTCAATAGAGATGGAGTGGCAAATATTAGGGGAATATTCTAAAGAGTACAATATAGGGGGTTCTTGTGGGGCAGTAGTAGTGTCCCTATCCCCAGACTAGGAGGCACAGGTTCAGTCCCATCTGCTTCAGAGGTGTGTAATGCATGAAGATACATGGACATGGAGAGATCGCATCTAGAGTACAGTGTACAGTAGTGTACTTATCAAAGGTTGTTAATGCATTGCAAGCAGTTCAGAAAAGGCTTACTGGGAGGGGGGGGCTGATTTAATAACATCCAACATATGAATGTTTATACTAATGAACATGATCTTATACAGGGTGTAGTTTTAAGGTCCTGATATATGAACATTTCCTGTACCCTCAAATGGCTCCTTTACATTGTCCTGAATTGTGTTCCAAATTGAAGACAAATTAATTTGCAAATGGACTCCAAAACAGAACCCAGTTGCAACCTGGGGACTGTCTGTACTAGACTAATACCTGGAGTTAGTGGATTGCCATATGAAAATGTCAGATAGGACGGGCCTGTACCTTTTGGAGTTAATGGTAACTTAATTGAAACACAGAGATCACTTGACCTGGTGGATAAGAAAAGGATGTTTCCTGTTGTTGGAGAACCTCGAACTACGGATCATAGTTTAAAAATAAGGGGTTGCCCATTTAAGACAGAGATGAGAAAACATTCTCTCGTTCAGAGTGTTGTGAGTCTTTGGAGTGGTCTACTCCTGTTCCTTGTTTGTATTTGTCAAGGTTGGGGTGAGATGGGAGGGCGATGAAAGCAGAGATATTTGTAGAGACAGGGACAAGGAGTAAGACAGTGATAGGGAGGCATTCAAGGAGTATGAGGGGCATTTGGATCCGCATCAGAAACGGAAGTTATTAGCAATGACCATTATCATGGTCTCCACTGGGGAGTATTGAAGAGGAGGATGAGATTCATGAAGATATAATGTCAAGGTTCAACAGGCAGGCAGGCAGTTGAAGGCAAAATTCAAATTACTCCATCCTCCAATTGGCAGGGGAGGATGGTGAAAGTGTTAGGTTATAGCGAGGTGAAGGATCCATGGAAGATCTGGGGGGATACCTGTTGGTCAGGCAGAGCCCAGTGCTGACTAAGTCCACCATGAGCTACACTTCCTGCCATTACTTGCCATTTTCTAGGTGCAAATTGCAACTGAGAAATGAATCAAACAATGTGTCTGGTCAGTTTGATGGGTAAATGCACAGCATCTGTGTCTGCACGACAATAGGATGTTGAAGGGACAGAAAAAAAAGCATGTATTTGCAAGCTGCAGTGTGAATTAGCTTGCAAAAATTTCTTTGTCCATATTCAATGCAGGCAGAGTGAATGTGCTGAGGACTCAAATGTCAGGTGAAGTCATTTTGCACCCTGCAATTTGTACTTGGAAACCTAACATTATCATTTAAATGATGTAGAAGTTAGTGGCATATTGTGCTTTGCACAATGGGAGCAGAAAAGGTGACGTGGTAGATGCTGAGGAGCCAGGGCAATGGGGCGCAGTCATGCGGAGAGGAGGATGAGGACATTGAGCTGGATGAAGGTCTCCTTATGGATGACAGGTCTCAGCTGCCTCAAGCATTAGTTGAAGGTGAGGTGCAGAAGACCATCACGGAATATGGAATAGTTGTTGCTCATGATACCAGCATTTGGTTTGCATTGTGGGGTGAACTCTATTAGTTTTTTTTGTGTTCCTTTGAGATCCAGAGGAGGTCCAGAATTTCATGGACTACCTTTGATATCTCCCAATGGTACAAGACCTGCACCGATATTATTCGGTACTGATATGGAAGGTCTAATCTAAGAGCTAAGCTGAAACTATGCCTAGCCTGATATGGTAATGGTGGTGTGGATCTGCCGGCATCATGAAGAGATCAACAGTGGGAAGAATGTAAAGAGACATTAATGGAGAATATTCTGCAAAAATGTGAGTTACTACCTGAAGTGCATAGACCTTTAAGAAAGGAGCAGCCAGTCAGTCAACTGCTGAAAAGTGTTCCAGTGGACCTCCATCTGTATAGGCTTGTGGAAGCTAAATCAGCTAGTATGTGCACTCCATGGCAAAAAGGTAACCAGAAGCAGGGAGAAACATTGCAGGTAAAGTCAGTTTGGGCTACAGATAGTCACATTTGGGAAGTAAGGGAGTAGATCTGAATTGTAATAAAAACTGAAAGAACTGCGGATTCTGTGAATCAGAAACAAAAAACAGAAGTTGCTGGAAAAGCTCAGCAGGTCTGGCAGCATCTATGAAGAGAGATCAAAGTCAACGTTTCAGGTCCAGTGACCCTTCCTCAGAACTAGTGGTCGCCAGGAAAATGTTGGTTTACATGCAGAAGTTAGGGTGAGGGGAGAGAGTAAACGATAGCTGGGGATAGAACTCAATGAGAGAGAAGAACAGTTGGACAGACAAAGGAGTAGATAATGATCCGGCTAGGAGGATGAATAGCTGTTAATGGAGATTGTTAGTGGCTAACAATAGGTAGTGTGCAATGGCAGACTATGTGATAACAAGGCCTGGTGTGTGTGTGGTCGGGGCTTGGACATGGGGGAGTTCGGGCCTTAAGATTGAACTTGATATTGAGTCTGAAAGGTTGCAGGGTTCCCAAGCAGAAAATGGCATGTTGTTCTTCCAGCTTGTGCTGATCCTCACTGGAGCACTGCAGCAAGCCTGAGACAGAGATGCTAGCTCAGGAACAGAGTGGTGTGTTAAAGTGGCAGGAAACGGAAAACTCAGGCAGAACGTAGATGTTCTTTTTGCCGGCAGAACGTAGATGTTCTGTGAAGTGGTCACCCAGTCTACAGTTTGTTTCCCCAACTTAGCGGAGACCACATTGTGAGCAGCGAATGCAGTTGACTAGATTGTGTGAAGTGTAGGTAAAGTGTGGCTTCACCTGGAAAATATGTTTGGGCCCTTGGGTACTGAGGATGAAGGAGGTTAATTGGCAGGTGTTACACCTTCAGCAGTTGCAGGGAAAGTGCCGTGGGGGTTGGTGTTCGGAGTGAAGGAAGAGTGGACTAGGGTATCCTGGAGGGAAAGGTCCTTGCAACCCCTCTCTCCATCCTATAGACTCCTTTACCCAACTCCAACATTCTCCCTCCCCCTGGACTCTTCCCTCCTTTACCTGCACTCGATCTGTTCATTGAGAACTGCCGATGTGACATTGTCACCTAAATTTCTCTGCCCCCCTCACCTAATCAAACCTATCTCCTTCTGAACTGACAGCACTCTATGCGCTACGATCCAACCCTGACTTTGTTATTAAGGCTGCTGATAAGAGTGGCGTACTGACCTCTACATTGCAGAGACTGAGCACCAGCTCTCAGATACTTCCCCCATCTTCCCCTGGACCACGACCCCACCACGGCACATCAGGCACTCACCTAGTGATCTCCCCCCAGTGCCTCCAAGCGGATAGACCCCCAGCTCCGCACAACTCACTTCCACCTCCTTCCAAAAATCCACAAACAGGACTGCCCGGGCAGACCTATTGTTTCAGCCTGCTCCTGCCCTACAGAACTCCTATCTTCATACCTTGACTCAGTCTTTTCTCCCCTGGTCCAGTACCCCCATCAATATACATCCCTGATTCCTCTGACATTTTATGCCAGTTTCGGAATTTCCAGTTTGCAGGCTCCAGCCCCCTCCTCTTTACCATGGACGTGCAATCCCTTCACATGTCCACACCCCACCAGGATGGTGACAGAGCTCTCCGCTTCTTCCTGGAGCAAAGGCCAGAACCGTCTCCGCCCACCAGCACCCTCCTCCACTTGGCCGAGCTCATCCTCACCCTACAACTTCTCATCCAACTCCTCTCGTTTTCTTCAGGTCAGAGGGGTGACCATGGGTACTCAGCTGGGCCCCAGTTATGCCTGTCTCTTCGTGGAGTGTGTGAAATATTCCTAGTTCCAGTCCTATTCCAGCTCACACCCATAACTCTTTCTCTAATATATCGATGGTGTCATCGGAGCTGCTTCCCTCTTTATCCAAAATTGGAAAAGTTCATCAATTTCACTTCAAATTTCCACCCCTTCCTCACTTTCACCTGGTCTATCTCTAGCTCCTACTTTCCCTTCCTTGACATACCCTGTTTCCATTTGTGGGGATAGTCTGGCCACTAATATTCACTACAAACTCATAGACTCCCATAGCTACCTGGACTATACATCCTCAAACCCTATATCTTGTAAAGACTCCATTCCATTCCAGTTCCTCCATCTCCATCACATATTTTCCGATGATGCCAACTTTGACAAGGGAGCCTCTAAAATGTCCATCTTCTTCGTCAACCAAGGATTCTCCAGCACTGTTGTCAACAGGGCCCTCAACCGGGTCTAACTCATCTCCCACACTTGCAGCCTCACCCCCTCTCTTCCCTCCCACAACAGCGATAGCATTTCCTTTGTCCTTACCTACCATGCCACCAGCATCTATATCCAGCAGATAATCAGCCACCATTTCTGCCACCTCCAACGGGATGCCACCGCCAGACACACTCCCCTCCCTTGTCCGCCTTCCACATGGATCGTTCCCTCTGGGACACCCTGGTCCACTCTTCCTTCACTCCCAACATCCCCCACTGCAACCACTGCCCCACGGCACCTTCCCCTGCAATTGTCAAAGGTGTAACACCTACCAATATACCTCCTCCCTCCTCAGTATCCAAGTACTCAAACACACCTTTCAGGTGAAGCAGCATTTTACCTGCACCTCACACAATCTGCATTCACTGCTCACAAAGTGGTCTCCCTACATTGAAGAAACAAAGCACAGACTGGGTGACCGTTTCACAGAACATTCTGCCCACAAAAAAGATGCTGAGTTTCCTGTTCCATGCCACTTTAACAGACCTATCTGTTCCCCGGCTAATATCTCTGTCTCAGGCTTGCTGCAGTGCTCCAGTGTAGCTCAGCACAAGCTGGAGGAATAACACCTCATTTTCCACTTGGGGACCCTGCGGCCCTCCAGACTTAATACTGAGTTCAATAATGTTAGGGTCTGAGCTTCCCCATGTCCTAGGCCCTATCACACACACCAGGCATTAGTATCACATCGTCTGCCATTACACAGTACCCATTCTTAGCCACCAGCAGAGTCCATTAAAAGCTATTCATCCTCCTAGCCAGATCATTATCCAGTCCTTTTTCTGTACAACTGTTCTTCTCTCTCTTTGGGCTTTATCCCTACATATTGTTTACTCCTTACCCCCTCTCCCCATCTGATCTTCTGCACATAAACCAATATTTTCCTAACTACTATCAGATCTGAGGAAGAGTCTCTGGACCCAAAACAGTAACTTTGATTTCTCTTAACAGATGCTGCTAGACCTGCTGAGCTTTTCCAGCAACTTCTGTTTTAGATCGGAATTGAAAACTGGTAGAGGAGTGGACAATGTTAGGATCCATCTGTAAGTTAAGTCCCTGATGGCAAAGGTAGAAAACTTATCTGTTCTTCATTGTGAAACTAGAAAAGGAAGAGAAAAGAAATACTTACTATTAAAAAAAAATGCTATCATTATGAATAATGCTCTAATGTGCTTAAGGAAAATCTAAAACAGGTCAGACAGGGAGATATCAGCACCCTGCTTTGCGTCGCTAACCTGGAGCTCCTCCAGGATAGTACACAGGCAGGACTTCCTCTTCCCCAGGACTAGCAGAGGAAGCCATGACACCAGACCATGCCACCAGACCATGCCAGCCTACTCCAAAGATGCCACCTGGGTTAAAGTAGTCCCTGCCATCTTGAGGAATGCAATGTAGGAAGAAGCTGAATGTCCTTTTCCACTCAGTCAGTGTATGTGCCATCATCTCCGCCCCGTAATTTCACAGATTCCATTTTGAACAAAGGGAAATTGACGTCTCACTTTGCCACTGGGGACCTGGAAGTCCTAGTGGACAGGGGGTACACATAGTAGCTGCCCATGGAGTATGCCCTGAGATGTTGGCGACCAACGAGGAATCAGAGGAGCAAATGGAGAGCTGACTGCCAGATGACTGCTTCGACTTTCATATCAGGAATTTCATCACCTAATTTCTATCTGGAGAGTGGGAGAATGGGAAACTGTGTATTGATGAGGTGAAATAATGAAATAACACAGATGTCAATCATGTTAATACATGGTACTAGGCCTTTCACCGATCACTGATGAGAATCTTATCTCACTGCTCAACACTTAGGTGGAGATGAGACTTCTTACTCTTAACATCAGGAATCCACTTACTTTTAAGGAATGTCAGACTGCCGATCGTGTACATTTCCCTCAATGGCAAAGCAGCATGCCAATTACCCTTTGTCCAATATGTTGGATGCAACTGACAGGAACTGTCCAGGGCAGCTGTGGACTGCCAGCTTTTGACTGGGTGCATGGCTGGATATCTCATTCTGTGGCCTCCTCAGAAAGTATAGCATAAACTTCCTAACCTTTGCCAACCAGCCTGACCTGCACGAGCAGTGTCCAGTTATCTATGGGCCACTTCAATCTTTTGGCTTCATTTTCAAACAAAATGAAAAATATCTCTATATTCCTTTCCTCAAATGATGGGATTGACTGATTTAAATAGCTCCACACCTGACCTTGATTTTGAGGCAAATCTCTCCTGCACTTCTTATACCTGATGTGGAGATGCCGGTGTTGGATTGGGGTGCACCAAGTTAAAAATCACACGACACCAGGTTATTGTCCAACAGGTTTATTTGGAAGCACTACCTTTTGGAGCACTGCTCCTTCATCAGATTCTTATACCTCACCTCGTGATATTACCATACTGAGTCATTGGTAAAGCTCCTTTTTACCTTAAACCTGTTATATCACTTAACATCCATAGTTCTCTGGTCTTAGTTCCACTCTTTTTCTTTATGGTAACATTTGCTATATACTTTCACTATTTCCTTCTTTAATGCCTCCCACTGCTGACTTTTTGTTTAGGAAGCAGCTGCTCCCAATCCACTTGGGCAAAATTGCACCCAATTTTAGTGAAATTAGCCATCTCCAGTTCATTAATTTTATTCCAAGATTATCCTTTGCCTTTTCCATAAATATCATAAATCCAACTGAGTTATGGTCACTATCTCGAAAAATGCTTCCATATTGAGACATCTTCCACCTGCATGGGCTCATTTCCAAATATTAGGTCCAGAACTATCCCTTTCGTTGTTGAGCTTTTTCCATACTGGATAAAATGCTCTCACACACAAACTTTAAAATTGTGTCCTGCACACCAAGACCTAGATCATTATTTCCACAAGGCAACCTGCTCCTTTAACTCACCAATCCTATTAATATTACATTGTGCATTCACTACATGCAGTAGTGAACTCTAATTTAAGTTTAATTTAGACTTCTCCTTACTCCAATTCCACCAATTACTATTGCCTATGCTAGTGCTATCTGCCTCTTCTAGTATTTTGTGCTCCTTGTTATGACTTTCAATATTCTCTTCAGTTTCCTATATGCTTGTTAATTCAGCTTAAATCCTTCCCAAAAACCACGGACAAAATAAACTACAAGGAATTCCATTCCAGCTCTGTCAGGTACAACCCTTTCAGTTTGCACAGATGCAATCTCCCCCATAACCAGTCACAGTCTCCCAGGAATCTAAAAATCTCTCTCCTGTACCACTTTTCCAGCCTCGTAAATGTCTGGTTTATCTTCCTATTTATTATATGTGGCACTGGGAGTAATCTAGAGATTATGATTTTTAAGGTCCTGCTTGCTAAATTCCTACATAGGTCCCTAAATTCTATTCTCAGGATTGCATCCCCCTCCCCATATATTTCATCAGTATCTGTTCCCCCTCCTCCAGAAGAATGACATGCAACTATTCTGTAACATTCATGACCTATGTATCGAAGAGGCAACAAACCATCCTGGAGTCATGCAGATGGCCACAGAGTTCCTTGTCTGTTCCCATAACTAAAATATTCCTATCAGTATTGCCCTTCCACTGTTCTTTCTCTCCTCCTGAAAAGTTCAAACTTCTGTGATGCCATGGGCTTGGTTCTTGCTGCATCCTTCAAGGATCAATCATTCTCATCAGTATCTAGAATGGAAAACTGGTTAGTGAGTGAGATGTCTGGAGAATGCTGCACTAAAGCATGTTTCCTTTTGGACCGAATGGTAACCATCCCCTCTCTATCTGCCTGTTTGCCCCTAATTTGTTGTGTGACCACCTCGCTGAACATTCTATCCATGTAGATCTCTGTCTTACAGATACATCTCCAGCCACTAATGGAGTCCAAACATTGGAGCTAAAGTTTGTGCTGCCAAAGACACTTACTGCACATGGGCTTACCTAGATCGCGTGCAGTGTCCACGACTCCCTACTTACCATCGCATTATGCTTGGTTGAGCTGCCCTGCCCCATGTTAAACATTTTTTATCGCTTTAATTTTACTTTTTACTGTTTACCCCAGTAGAGGTGACGTATGTTTTTCATTCCTCCAAAACAGATTCTGAATGTTGCTTCATACAGTCAGATACCTGATTGATATTTAATATGCCATTTAATTGTCACATTTGTAGTTAATTGATAGGAGTGTGTTAGAAGTGCGTCGTTGAAAATATACACTTTTTACTTCAGTTTAATGTTCCGATTTTATTTAGCGTAACGTATCTGTTTATATAAAAATGACATCAGATAGATCTAATAAATCAGGGATTGTGGTAAAATCAGAGTACTGCAATTTGACCAGGAAAACCCTTTATGCGTATTCCCGTTCAGGTAGGTCAAGAAACAACAAAAAATGTACAAACACGTGGTCCCAAGCAGAAAATGCAACACCACTAACACCAGTGGCCATCTCAAAGCCGACTATTTCCACCTTGCCTTACAAAACTTGGGAGGAGCTGAAGCCATGAAAATTTAAAATTAAATATTTAGATCGTGAGTGGAAGTTTACTTCAAAATGCATAATGTATTATTCTCGTTACTTAAGTATACAAAGACACAAAAAACAGTGGAAACAAACATTAATTTGTCTTATGGTTTTGCTAAATAGTAATCAGATTGCAATAATTTCCTTTGAATGAGAGTGATAAAGCCTTTGTTCACTGACAGTCCCATTCCAGCAATGAGCTCAGTACATGTAAAATGTTTGGTTTGCTAAATCCTGAAGATGTCTGCAGTACAGACTTTTATGGTACGCACATCCCAACTTCTAAAATGACAACAATCATTAACTGGATGCCAATATTGTCTCCTCATTCATGAGCAATATAAGAATCCCAGTAGGTATGGGATGTGCTGGATGCAGTAATTGTGGCGGCATACGAATTCTTTGCTTCATCCCGTTTACTTATTTACTTCTTTATTAGAGACGGAGTGTGTGAGTTGTAGAAACTTATCTCCTGTTATCTTTGTTTTTGAATGTAATCCTGAAAAACTGATATAGATGACAGTATGTAAAGTGCACTGAGACATGATTGTGTAATTAGATCAAATACCCACTGCCCTTGATGTGATTAATTCCTCCATCAGCACGTTTTTAAGTACGTCTGACTGTGGATTTACATCTTCCTGAGACCAAAGTCCATCGTAATTCCTTTTATAATTGTTTAATTTCTAAGGAATCCTGAAAAACAAAGGATTCACCGAAGTGTTATGCACCATAAGCCCCAAAGAACTTGTTTTCCCAAGTTCTCTGAAAGAGTGCATACAGTTTTGAAACCTTTAAATGACACACTTCTTACTGATCTTATCACGCTTACAGATGGGAGTAACCTAACTTTATTCAAAAGCATAACAGAGCCTTATTCTGAATATTTTTTTAACGTGTTGTGGAATGGAAATGAAAGTCAACGATCGATTAAACTCCCATGATCCGGGCTCCTCCTATAGTTGAATGTAATTAAATGATTAGTTGATACAATTGTGAGCACAAAGACTCCGATGGTCCAAGTTTTAAAAGGTGATATCATTCGTGTCCGTGATTCAGGGAAGGGTACAAGCCTTACACAAAGTTCGGGCCACCACCTACATTGCAACATATTGTCAGAGGTGTCATCCTTCAGGTGAAAGGTTAAACTGAGACCTTGTCTGTCTGTCTGTTTCTGATTAGGCCGAGAGTTATAAATCCTCGGGTACTTTTCAAAGAAAATCGGTGAAACTGCTGCTCCCGATCACCACCAGAACTAGATTTAACTGATATGTCATTGGTGTTCACATTGTAGTCGCATCTCAAGATAATTGATTTTGTATGAAGCACTGTGGAACATCTTTAAGGGACTAAATAGTGTCAATTCTTTATTTCATTCTGTCATCTTAACCAGGATACTTCAGTTCATCCCAGGAATCCTGCGTTAAGGAGTAATAAAAGCATGGGGCCTCTCAATCTCAGTACTTGATAGCTGTTATTGAAAGCAGGTGTAATATTGAGGAGAAACTTGAATTCAATTGTCATACCTCATAAATTTAATAACCCACTGTAAAAGAAAAGCTCCGGACTCACATTAATAAAATCAACTTGGACGAAGTAGTGAAGGATTATACTACATTGGAGAATATCCTTAAATGAAATCACCATTCTGTAGAGAGAAGTAATGTTTAAAACCCATCTCTTTGACCTCTAATTGAGCTGTCTCCTCATGCATTTGTGGAACACACTATGCATCTTTCTACGTTAAAGATATTTTAGAAAGACAAGTGTTTTTCACTCCGGAATCTACGCAAACTATTGATCTGAAAGAACAACTGGCTCTACTACCGAGCATCACTGGTCCTATGCTATCTGAAGTTATGAATAGATTAACTGTAACCCCATAATTTAACTCATTCATTGCTTAAACTGTACAAGCAATACCCCTCCCCATTCAAGAGTTTTGATTAACCAATGCAAAGTTGCTCATGATGCCTGCAGTTAAAGGCATTCACCTGAAACCCGAGCAACAGATGTATTTTTAACAAAGCTAGATGGTAACATTGAATGAAATAGAGCACTTACACTGTCAGGGTAGAGGACAGGCAGGGGTAATAACAGAAGAGGGATCAAGATGACCAGCAACAGCTTCCGGGCTCTCCAGATGTTCCTCAACATCCCGGTGCTGTTTAAACTGCGGGCGTTTTGATGTTGCTGAATGACGGACTCTCTCACTGGAGAGCAGGTTGGAGCCGGGCCTCTGACAAGGCTGGGTACCTTCTGGAAGTTTGAGTGCTCTTCGAAAACACCTGTCCAGGAGAATTTTCTGTGAAAAAAAACCCACCAATAATTCTGCTCTGACTTTCTGCGAGTCTCCGGTGTCCAGTGGTAGTGACAATTTCTTAAGGTCTTCTTTCCGAGGGTTGTTCAAGGGCCTTTCGGGTGTGTAACTCCCTCCCGTGTGCAAGACGTTGATTTCTTCTGTTCAGTTTCAGAGGGTCAGGTTCAGCCACGGAGGCGGCTGTAGACGCTGCGGCGTTTTCTTTCTCCCCTTTCCTGGGACCTGTTGGAAATCTACAAGTTCGCTGTTGACTTTCCTGGATCGAGTTGGAAAGTGCCAGAGTAACTGCAGTTCTTTCGTTGCCTGTCCTTTACCCTGTCCCTGTGTCTCTCTCGACCCGTCAAACTTTGTCCTAGAACTTTTAGGGCTTTCCCCCCCCATGAGAGAAGTGAATTGGAGCTTTGATAGGGTCTGCCCACATGCCGGGAATCCCCGCCAATCAGTGAAGAACAAACTCCTTTTCCTGCCAATCAAATCGTAGCAGTCGATAGCAGGGCGCCTCCCATTGAAAAGTGGGCGGGTGTAATACTGACAAACTCCTCCTGCCATCGCCAAAGACACAGACTGAATCAACAATGCTACCCTGTGTCATCCTGGAACTGGTCTCTCCTCACCTTCAACACAAGGAGGAGCTCAGTGTCGCTTCTTCACACTTATCTCTCCGTCAAAGATCTTTGGTAAACTTGAACCAAAACAGCGTGGGCTATAACCGGAGGCGAAAATTCACTGAGTGGTAAAGATATCAGGAAAGGACTGATAGGCTGGGTCTGAGGCCAAGGGATGACCCATCAGAGGACTTTAAATGATGAAATGAATCCAAAGAGAATGTTTCCTCTTCTGGGGAAGAGCTTAAACGAAAGATAATCATTTTAAGACAACCTCCAAAAAAAAACCAACAGGTCATTCACAATATTCCTTCTATACCCAAAGACTGCTAAGAATGAAGCTATTATAGCCAGTGCTTAGGAAAACTGTAGGTGCCTTTAAGGGGAAACAAGACAGGCAAATGAAGGAGACTGGTCATGGCCATGGTGGTAGATTTCAGTCCAGGTTTAGATTTACCTCCAGCACATGGACTGCAGCAGTTCAAGAAACGTCAGGGCCAGATGAAATGTATCCGAGGTAGTTGAGTGAGACAGAAGAGGAAACAGCAGATGCACTTACAAAAATGTTCAATTCCTGCTGGCCACAGAAGGAGAGGTGCCAGAGGACAGCCAATGTGGTACCGTTATTAAAGGAGGGAGCAAGTGATAACCTAGGAAACTACAGACCGATAAGTCCAACCCTGGTCGTGCAGAAACTATTGGAAGCAATTCTGAGGGATAGGATTAATCGACATTTGGAGATGAGAGAAATAATCAAGAACAGTCAGCATGGTTTTGTGAAAGGGGAGGTCATATCTGACTGACTTGATTGAATTTTTTGATGAGATGTGTAGATGAGGGCAGTGCTTTTGTAGTCTAGTTGGTCTTTAGAAAGGTTTTTGATACGTTCCCATATGGGAGACTGGTAGCAGAGGTAAGAGTCTATAGGATCCAAGGAAATTTGGCAATTTGGATCCACAACTGGCTGAGTAGTAGGAAGAAGAGGATGATGGTTAAGGGGTGTTTTGCAACTGAAATTCTGTATTCAGTGGGGTCCCACAGGGGTCAGTGTTGGGACCCTTGATGTCTGTCAATTAATTATGTCAATGAATGTGGGAGAGTTGATCAGTGAGATTGCAGAGAATACACAAATTGATGGGGTAGTAAGTAAAGAGAAGGATATCCTTATATATACAAAAAGGATATAGATTGGCAAATGGAATTCAATCCTGATAAATGTGAGGTGATGCACTTGGCAGCTTAAACAAGGCAAAGGAATACGCTGTGAACAGTAGGACCCTGAGACAACCAAGGATCTGAGGGACCTGTCCTTTAAGGTAGGAGTCAAGTAGATAAAATAATTAGAAAGGCATAATGAATATTGCCTTTATTAGTGAAGGCATAGAGTTGAAGAGCAGGGAGGTTATGCTGGAACTATATAAAATGCTGATTCGGCCACAATGAGAATATTGTGTGCAGCTCCAGAATCCGCCGGATAAGAAGGATGAGCTAGCACTGGAGAGGGTGCACAGCAGATTTACCTGGATGTTGCCTGGATAATTTCAGTTACAGAATGTGGTTGTCTTCCTTAGAGCAAAGGAAATTGAGAGAGGACATATTTGAGATGTATAAAAGAATGAAGGGCACAGATAGCATGGGAAGAAACCTTTCTTTTGATGGAGAGATAAGTGACAAGGGAGCATAAAATTGAGCTAAGAGCAGGAGGTTTAGAGAGGATGTGAGGCAAAACCTTTTCACCCAGAGGGTGCTGGGAATCTGGAACTCATTGTCTATAAAGATGGTAGAGGCTGAAACCTGCACAACTTTTAAGAAGAAGTATTTAAGTAAGCATTTGTGATGCCAAGGCATACAAGACTATGGACAACTGCTGGAAAATGGGAGTGGAATGGTTAGCTGGTCATTTTTGACCAGCATGGATGTAATGAGCTGAAGGGTATTTTTCTGTGTTGTAGACCTCTATGGCTCAGTAATGCAGCTCAAGATCAACTAGGGAATGGGTAATAAATGCTGGCCCAGCCAATGAAGGCTATGTCCCTTGAAAGAATGAAACGTGATTCCCATACCAGCTGAGATTAGCATGAAGGTCTCACCTTCATGGTGAGGCATGGTGACTCTCAGATTAAGCCCCCACCAGTCATCTCACCCTAATGAGAGAGCAGCCCTATGGTCCGGTAGAGCTATGGTGACTTTACTTATTGAAGTTAGATGAGGAAATGTAGGAGAAAGTTCAAATGGAGTATACATACAGACATGGATTAGATGGGCTGATTGGCTGTTTCTGTATCCCAAACCAGACAGATGGTAATGCAACAACTATCCATCCTATCAACGTGAAACATTGCCTAAATCACAAACTGCATAGATAGACCAAAAAAAACTGGTTCCTAATTTTCACAAAGTACACACAGAACTAACACCTTTGTATCCTCAAGTGTAATAGATATAAAGAAAGCAGGAATTATTAATTCACAATAAACTATTTGCCTGCTTATATTAATCTTACCAAGTGAGCAATTCACTATAACTCAAAAAATGTAGCAGGGCTTTTTGTAAATGTCAACCTGTCTTTTTAACTATGTATCAATATTCACTTAGTGACAGCCCCTTACATGAAGTGTAAATCAAAATTAATAAGCTAAGGACTTATTAAGGCTAGGGTTTTGATTGCAGGGTTTAAAATTTGTGATCTATCAAAAAAAACATTGCCATTAAGGTATCCAGCTTGTTGGAGAGTTGGTCTGAGCAGATGCCTATTGCTAGCTGCTTAGTGCTCAACAAGGACAAGCAGTATGTACACATAGAACATAGAGCAATACACCGCTGGACAGGCCCTTCAGCCCTCAATGTTGCGCCGACCTGTGAACCATTCTAAGCTCATCCCCCTACACTATCCCATCATTATCCATGCGCTTATCCAAGGATTGGTTAAATCTTCCTGATGCGACTGAGTTAATTACATTGGCAGGCAGGGCATTCCACACCCTAACCACTCTCTAAATAAAGAACCTGCTCTGACATCTGTCTTAAATCTATCACCCCTCAACTTGTAGTTATGCCCCCTCGTACAAGTTGACATCATCATCCTAAGAAAAAGAAAGACTTTCACTGTCTACTCTATCTAGTCCTCTGATCATCTTGTATATCTCTATCAAATTTTCTCTTAGCCTTCTTCTTTCCAATAAGAACAGACCCAAGTCTCTCAGCCTTTCCTCATAAGACCTTCCCTCCAGATCAGGCAACATCCTGGTAAATCTTCCCTGCACCTTTTCCAATGCTTCCACATCCTTCCTGTAATGGAGCAACCAGAACTGCACACAATATTCCAAATGCGGCCGCACTAGAGTTTTGTATTGTTGCAGCATGACATTACGGCTCCAGAGCTCTACCAATAAAACCTGACACACTATATGCCTTCTGAACAGCACTATCAACCTCGGTGGCAACTTTCAGAGATCTATGTACATGGATTCCAAGATCCCTCTGCACAACCACACTACCATGAATCTTTCCATTGACCCAGTATTGTGACTTCTTGGTATCCTTCCAATTGTGAATCACCTCACATTTAGCTGCATTGAACTCCATAGGCCACCTCTCAGTCCAATTCTGCAGTTTATCCAAATCCCCCTGCAACCTGCAACATTCTTCCCCAATGTCCACTACTCCACCGACTTTAGTGTCATCTGCAAATTTACTAATCCATCAATGCCTGTGTTTAAGCCATTTATAAAAATGACAAACAGCAGTGGTCCCAAAACAGATCCTTGTGGCACATCACTAGTAACCGGACTCCATGCTGAATATTTTCCATCAACCACCACTCGCTGCCTTCTTACAGAAAGCCAGTTTGTAATCCAAAATGCTAAATCACCCTCAATCCCATGCCTCTGCATTTTTTCCAACAGCCTACTATGTGGAACTTTAATAAAAGCTTTACTGAAGTCCATGTACACTGAAGTCCCACGTCAACTGCCCTACCCTCATCCACATGCTTGGTCACCTTCTCAAAAAACCCAGTGAGGTTTGTGAGACATGACCTGCCCTTGACAAAACCATGTTGACTATCTGAAATCAATTTGTTGCTTGCTAGATTATTATAAATTCTATCTCTTACAATCCTTTCCAAAACTTTTCCTACAACAGACATAAGGCTCACTGGTCCATAATTACTTGGGTCATCGCTACTGCCCTTCTTGAACAAGGGCACAACATTTGCAATCCTCCAGTCCTCTGGTACTAAACCTGTAGACAATAATGTCTCAAAGATCAAAGCTAAAGGCTCCGCCATCTCCTCCCTAGCTTCCCAGAGAATCCTTGGATAAATCCCATCCAGCTCAGGGGACTTGTCTACTTTCACTCCTTCTAGAATTAATTAAAAACTCCTCCTTACTAACCTCGATCCTTTCTCGTCTACTATCTCATATCTCATTCTTCTCCTCTACAATATTCTCCTTTTTCTCAGTGAAAACCAGAGAAGTACTCATTTTGCATCTCTCTAATTTCCACAGGGTCCACATACAACTTCACACTTCTGCTTTGATTTGCCCTATTCCTACCCTAGTCATCCTTTTATTCCTCATATACCTAGAGAAAGCTTTAGGATTCTCCTTTATTCTACCTGTTAACGGCTGCTCAAGTCCTCTCTTTGCTTTTCTTAACTCTCTCTTTAAATCCTTACTATCTAATCTGTAACTCTCCATCGCCTCATCTAAACCATCCCGTCTCATTGTCACTTAAGCTTCTTTCTTCCGCTTAACAAGAGTTGCAATTTCTTTAGTATACCATGGTTTCCTTGCCTTATCACTTCCTCCCTGCTTGACAGGGACATACCTAACAAGGACACGCAATATATCTTCCTTGAACCAGCTCCACATTTCGATTATCCCCATCCCCTGCATTTTGCTACCCCATTCTATGCATTCTAAGTCTTGCCTAATCACATTATAATTGCCCTTGCCCCATCTATAACTCTTGTCCTGTGGCATATACCTATCTTTTTCCATCGCTAAACTAAACATAACTGAATTCTGGTCACTCTCTCCAAAGTGCTCACTTACCACTAAATCAAACACCTGGCCTGGTTCATTACCAAGCACCAGATCCAGTGTGGCCTCCCCTCTTGTTGGCCCATCAACATACTGTGTCAGGAGACCCTCCTGCACACATTGGACAAAAATTGATCCATCCAATGTACTAGAGTTATAGCATTTCCAGTCAATGTTGGGGAAGTTAAATGCCCCCATAATGACCACCCTGTTCCTTTCATTCCTACCCAGAATCATTTTGCCAATCCTCTTCTTCACCTCCCTGGAACTCTGCGGAGGCCTATAAAACACTTCAAGCAATGTGACCTCCTCTCCTGTTTCTATTCTCAGCCCATACTACCTCTATAGACGAGTCCTCATCAAAAGTCCTTCCAGCTACTGTTATACTATACTTGACTAACAAGGCCACACCTTCCCCTCTTTTACCGCCTTGCCTGTTCTTAATGAAAAATCTAAACCATGGAAGCTGCAACATCCATTCCTGACCCTGCTCTATCCATATCTCCGAAATGGCCACAACATCAAAGTCCCAGGTACTTTTCCATGCTGCAAGCTCACCTACCTTATTTCGGATACTTTTGGCGTTGAAGTAGACACATTTCAAACCAGCTTGCTGTCTGCCAGCACATTCCTGTGACCATGAAATCCTGTCCATGCCCTTCCTACTCTCATCCTCCTGTGCATTGGATCTACGCCTCAGGTTCCCATCCCCCTGCTGAGCTAGTTTAAACCCACCCAAATAGTACCAGCAAATTTCCCATCCAGGATATTAGTACCTCTCTGGTTCAAGTGAAGACTGTCCTGTTTGTAGAGGTCCTATCTTCCCCAGAATGAGCCCCAATTATCCAAGTACCTGAAACTCTCCTTCCTGCTCCACCCTTGCAGCCACATGTTCAGCTGATACCTCTCCCTGCTCTTTGCCTCACCATTACATGGCATGGGTAACAATCCAGAGATAACAACTCTGTTTGTTTTAGCTCTCAGCTTCCACCCTAGCTCCCTGAAATGCTCCTAACATCCCTATGCCTCATTCTACCTATATTGTTGGTACCTATGTGGACCACAACTTGGGGCTGGTCACCCTCTCCCTTCAGGACTGCAAAGACATAAACTGAGACATCACTGACTCTGACACCTGGGAGGTAACACACCGACCGTGAGTCTCACTCGTTCCCAACAAACCTTCTATCTGACCCTCTAACTATTGAGTCCCCAATGACTAACACTCTTCTCCTTTCCCTCCTTTGGAACAGGGACATTTCATCTGTATGTTAAAGGAAGTTATACTCAGAGGAAGAGAGCTGCTGCTGGCTGCCCATACTGACTGTGGTCGCGTGTCTGGGTCGGACAAATACAACACCAGCAAAGACTTAGAACTCATAAGTTCACTGATGCAGAGCTGATGCTTTCATTAATGGAGGATTACCGGAGGAGTGAAACTGTGATTCCATAGGTGGGTGTGGATGCAGAAGTCTTTCAAGGATGACTCTCAGAGGGAATAAGCAGAGAGGTCAATTGTTGAAGTCTAAGTCTATGAAACAGTACCGCAAGAAATTCAATGAACTCACATGCATGGTTAAATTCAGAGACTGCATCATTGAAAGACCTCTCCCACCAATTGAGCTAACAAACTTCCACATTTCTCAATACGTGACTCCCTCATCACTCATCCATTAACAGTCAATACCATTGAGAACTCAAACCTAACATCTAGCTGGTGAATCTCTCTCCCACACCCATTCCATTATTGCCAGCCTTATACACAGCTCCTACTTTTTCCATGTGCCACCAACTATTCAGTTATGGAAGGGCATCATCAAGATGTAATTGTTATAAACCATCAGTAAAGTATGTTGATTCTTGAGCCCCACTACTCCTGCTGTCACCACTGAAGTTAATAATTTAATGAAAGTACACAAAGTCCCCAGTTAATTTGTTTGATGAAATCAGGTTAATGGAAAACACTGACCACTTCCCATGTTTAACTTGAACTACATTTTTTTACAATTAAATAAGTTCAAAATGAAAAAAACTCAGAATTACCAAAATGCAACTTCTACTTGAAATTCTAACCCCCTTTTAAGCTTCTACACACAAATGCAAACAAATCAAAATAAATGGTTTTACGGATGGAGGGGAAAAAAACTGGGTAGAACAATTCAATAGAACCAATCCAAAGCACCAGCTTACCACAATTGCTGGGAGAGAAAAAAATACAAGCTTTCTTCAGGAACAAAAGCTTGACATTACTGGAAAATCTCAGCAAGTCTGGCAGCATCTGTGGAGAGAATTCAGAGTTAATGTGTTGGGTCCAATGACCCTTCCGCAAAACTGATAGTACCTCAGAAAGAGTTGCTTTTGTGGAAAAGATTGGGTGAGGGAGGGTGTAAGAGCACAGATGATTGGTGGAGATAAGCTCAAAGAGTGAGAAGAACAGTTGGACAGACTGAGGTGTGGATAGCAATCAGTCAAGGAGAATGAGTAGCTAATAATGGGCACAATTAGTAGCTAATAATGGTAGTGTGTAATAACAGACCATGTGATAACACGGCCTGGTGTATCAAGGTTGGGGTAAGGACATGGGAAAAGGTGCTTCAAGCCCTAAAATTGTTGAACTTAATATTGATCCCAGAAGGCTGTAGAGTTCCCAAGAGGAAAATGAGGTGCTGTTCTTCCAGCTTGTGCTGAGCTGCACCAGAGCACTGCAGCAAGCCTGAGGCAGAGATGTTAGCCAGGGAATAGGGTGATGTGCTACTTTCTTCAGGCTCTTTTACTGCAGAAAGATGGAGACACAGAACCTGCTCATCTAGCAGTTAGGAGGCTTCTCACCTTCTATTGTAGGCAAACTTCTGTTTACCTGCCCAGGAGCCAACCAGAGAGCTGTTGTCATGCTGATGACCTCTACCATTCACAAATAGTCACCATGCATAAGCCAATCAGCAGTCATTTGCTGGCTGAATCTCACTTGGGAATCACTCCCCCAGTCTTATCTCATCTCTACCACTACTTGCAAAAGTAATAATGTAACCGCAACTCACGATGAGTTCCAATGATTTGTCTTCAAAAGTGCAACAGACTCTCTCACAGTCCTTTCCCCAATTCAGCCTACAACCAAGAACAACAAATGAAATTGAATTGCAGTATTTACTTAATGCAAATGACGAATGGCATTCTTCCCTCTCTCCTGCAGGGCATGATGGCCCATAAGTTCTGGGAAAAGTGCAAACCTTATGGGCAAAAAGGACTTGTATCACCTGAGCCCTACAGGGACTCTCATCTGCAACATGAGGCTAGTTGTAACAGAGCCTGTGGCAGCTACATGGCAAAATTATGGAACTACATTTCTGTCTAATACACTTTTCAACTACAGGATCACCTTCATCCTGAAGCCTGGCATGAAATGCACGTTGATGAGGCTCTGCTGATAACCTCTTGCTTTCCAACATATCCCAGATTTCCCAACCAGAAGTTTTCCCTTTCTACATGTTTGCTTTAAGAATTCTCTGAACAGTTACCCTCTCACCCACATAATACCTAGGAGGAAAAGAGAGAGAAAATGCACATAATGAGGACTCTGCTCAGGAACCGTACAGTAGAACACCAAGGAGAATCTACCCTGAAATGTTCAATGCATTGGTTGTTCTGTCAGATAACATTTGTCACTTTCAAGAAGCATTGGGAAATTTGACAAATCAGCCGATGGAGGAGCGGTGCTCCGAAAGCTAGTGCTTCCAAATAAGCACTACAGCCTGGTGTTGTGTGATTTTTAACTTTGTACACCTCAGTCCAACACTGGCTCCTCCAAATCATTACTGATAAGTTGTATTGTTGTCTCTTTAAATTGCTCCTGAGGGAGATCCCTCTTGCAATCGAATTTATGTTATTCGGTGAATAATAAAGGTATACAAGTCAATTTTAAAATTTGTCTGTCGAATTGACCAGAACAATAGTTTGATATCATGATCTGGATACATGGGGAGCTTCCAACATGCACAAATCATGTCTCTTCAAGTATACCCCACATCATCAGAAGCACTGCTATGTCTCATTTGGAGGCCTTCAACTTCCAGCTGAGCTGCAGAGCCAATTTTCGGAGTCAATATCTGATTGATATTTTAATTCATAATTTACAAACAGATCTCTGCCATGTCAGGACAAATACAATTATAAGCTACCTCTACTCTCATTTTTAGAATAAGATACTCAAAGATGACAGAGGAGAGCATGGAAATTGTTGATAAAAACAGAACAGAAAATCATGGAAATTTTCAGTTTTTCAGTTTTAATGCAAGGTCATTGATTGGAAACATTGACTCCAGGCAGAATTTTACCAAAGATCAGCTAAGTGTCAATTTCAAGGAGCATCATGGATGGTTTCCCTTTGTCAGCTCGAGCGAGTTATCTCATGACATTCTCTGCCACTCACCTTATTAAGTATGTTTGGTTCCACTCTTACACTATCCTGCTCTCATTAATGGTGAAAGTACTCACCATTGCTGATGTATTATTTAAAGCCCAACTATATACCAAGTCAAACACTGCCAGCCACAAAAAGCCAGTCACAATGCACATAGTGAGGGGGAAACAAAGGAAAAAAGATTTCTGAGATTGCATGGGTTGCACGGGTGACAGTGCTTTGCAAATTAAGCTCACATTTGCAAATATATTTGTGATTTTAGAGATCATCACCATCTGACTGACTACTATTGTAATTGTATTTACAAGAATTTGACCACAGAGGCCACCCATCCTTAGCACCATGCTTTGTTAGAAACCTCTTTAAGGTTACACTTCTGCTAACCCCCAACATGACATGTCACTGTTCAATGTAGGACAATCACATGTTAGAACAGTTGAAAACGTTAACTTTTAATGAATAACAGCAGAAGTGAAGAAAATAGGCAAACAAACAAAGCTACATTGGCTTCTGGAATGAACAGTGACTGCTTGACATTTAAACAACAGCAAATTCACAACCAATGAATGATCACTTCACCCAATTCCATTGGAACCAAGTGTCAATTAAGTCCCGTCTGGATTGTTGCAACCAATGCTGCACCTCTTTATGATGGTGAAGGTGCTATTTCTCCTGCTTAATGTCCTCATCTTCATCCTCAGAAAATAGCAGCTATTTTCCTGGCTCTAACACATCCATCACATCCCCTTTTGTCCACTCCAGTGCCACAGCAGACTGCACACAATGATTATGCAGCACATTCTGTCTGGATTATACTGCAAAGCCTTTCCCATACCAATCCAGGCTTTGGAACTTCACCTTCAGAAGGCCTACCATCTGTGCCGGTGGAAGAATGGTCTGCCTTGTATGTGTGCATGGACAGAGGAGGTTGTGTAACAGCATCATCAGCCATGGTTATAGAGGAGGGTAGCCCTTGCCTACAACCATCCTTGAAGGCACTTCCTCTTTGAAACTAAGCGGGAACAAGAATATAGCATCATGGCAGTTTATGGGGTACCTAGCACAGGCTTCTAGAATGTGGTGCTGATGATTACAGATGACTTACACCTTCACTGAATAGCACCCCTTTCTACTGATGAAGTAAACCGTGTAATGGTACGGTGCTCTCAATGCAATGTATGTACAATTTATAGTGCCTGCACTGGGGGAAGCCAGCAATATTGGCAACGTCTGCTATTCAATTTGTAGCACTGACCTCAACATGGGATGCAAAATGAAACTGTGTGATCTTGCACAATTTGCAAAAGTAAATGCCTTGATATATTTGTGGGGTGAGGATTGGAAGAAGCCAACTGCATAAAAATATAGCACAGCTGCCACCTTGACGGCCCCTGGGATGGTCGCAGGTCCTGCTCCAGAAGTTGGCATTGTTCTGACAGTGTCTCGGAACATCTTCAGCGTGGAGTGGCAATGTACCCTACTCACATCAAGGAAATGGCATTGAGGACGAAAGACCGTGGGCCTCCTATCCCTTATCTACATCCTGAGGGGATTTCATATGGAGGCTGTTCAGCAGCTGCTAGAAGTTACTGCTGATCGTGGGCTTGCTGGTACATTTGTTCCTCTTCAGTTTCTCTGCTACCTTGTTGCGAAGTGGGCAATGTAATGATAACCTTTGTTGTAGCTGAATCCATTGGTCACGGTTCTGATAAATCTGTGCGGGGAGTTTCAGAAACAGAACAAGTCCTTAGTAATGTGAGTAGTCAGCATTCACATCACTCATAAATAACAGGTTAACATACTCCTCAATTCAGTGGGGCAGGGAGGACTCTAACATGAAAGGCCATGGAATGCCTCTATGGGGACCTTAGACATAATGAACTTTATTTGAATTAATACTGTGCAACTCATCTGGCACATATACCATAAGAAATTGTAAATGCAGTAGGATTACTGTAATATTGTCCCACATCCATATGACATCCACGAAAGGCAACATTGCAGATAGAGGAAATCTGTTCCATGCCCATTTGCAGTCTCTGAGACCTTGAATTGTCTTTGTGAATTATGGCGTAATCATGCAATCATCATGATGCACTTCCCATCAAAGTCAAGGTGGGTGATGACCATCAATTGCCCCTCCTTTCACAGTAACATGTGTTCTGCAATCTGCTTTTGATTCTCACACATTTAGCAATATGTCGAACCCTTGAATGATCACTGCTGATAAATATATCAAGCTGCCTGGCTTTTTCTTTACACTAAAAGGCAAGGCAGAATAAAAGTACTATGAGTCTGTAAGTCCTGAATGACATGCCAGCATGTAAAACAGGAAGGCAAGGCAGACGTGCTGTGATCATTCACAAGGTAAGTGAACAATGAGAGCAAGTAGAGAGCCCTGAGGTGCAACTTACTCAGATGATGCTGGTGGGCGCTTGTCCTTGCACAATGAAAGTTTTCAGTATGTTCCAAAGTGCAGTACTGAAATGAAGAATTGTACTCAAGATGACTCAGAGATGTGCTATGATGAAATGATGAGGCTGGTGTGTGCCCAAAGCCAATTTGCTGTGGATGGGGAATGAAGGTAGAGGCCATTGAGAGAGGTTTGTCACTGTACATGGGATGTAACCTGAAATATTTGGGCCTGCTGGTCAAGATAGAAGTCTGGAGGAGTGGCAAGTATCAGATCTGACTTCATTGCCAGCTACAAACTTATCTCCGTGGTATGGGAGATGAGTAAACTGCATATCAATGAGGTGTGACTAGGTAATAATGAAATTTTGATGCACACAAGTCACATCTCACCGTTCACTAGCAAGATTCTCATCTCACCACTCAAACCTTGCATGTAAAATCGGACCTTTCTCATTAAGAATTCCACTTTTCTGATCTTGCCAACTAACTTGGCAATGCACTTGGTGATGCACTTTGGGAAGAATAACAGGAAGGTAGAGTACTGGGTCAATGGAAAGATTCTTGGTAGTGTGGATGTGCAGAGGGATCTTGGAGTCCATGTACATAGATCCCTGAAAGTTGCCACCGAGGTTGATAGTGCTGTTAAGAAGGCATACGGTGTGTTAGGTTTTATTGGTAGAGGGATTGAGTTCCAGAGCCGCAATATCATGCTACAACAATACAAAACGCTAGTGCGGCTACACTTGGAATATTATGTACAGTTCTGGTCGCCATATTTCGGGAAGGATGTGGAAGCATTGGAAAAATTGCAGGGAATGATTTACCAGGATGTTGCCTGATCTGGAGGGAAGGTCTTATGAGGAAAGGCTGAGAGACTTAGGTCTGTTCTCATTGGAAAGAAGAAGGCTAAGAGGGGATTTGATAGAGACATACATGATGGTCAGACGATTAGATAGGGTAGACAGTGAAAGTCTTTTTCTTAGGTTGACGACGTCAGCTTGTACAAGGGGCATAACTACAAATTGAGGGGTGATAGATTTAAGACAGTTGTCAGAGGCAGGTTCTTTATTCAGAGAGTGGTAAGGGTGTGGAATGCCCTACCTGCCAATGTAGTTAACTTAGCCACATTAGGGAGATTTAAACAATCCTAGGATAAGCACATGGATGATGATGGGATAGTGTAGCAGGACGAGCTGAGGATAGTTCACAGGTCAGTGCAACATCGAGGGCCGAAGGGCCTATTCTGCACTGTATTGCTCTATGTTCTATGCTCTATGTTCTATGACTCTTCATTGCCCACACCGTTCAGATGCTGGGAGAATTCCACTCTCTTTGTTTCACTTTCTGCCTGACCTTCTGAATATTTCTAGCATTTTGTTTTCTGACTTTCAGCATCTTTGTTTTTGCACGGAATCTTTATGCTGGGTGATCATGTCCCTGAACGTTTAACCAAGAACTAAGTATTGAGCTGAAGTTAAACATTATTATCAAGGCACCCTGCTTTCTGGGTGCAGAGTTATTTTACACTTTGTTTCCTTGCAGCTATCTAGAGCATGGTTACAGTTCCTGTTATTGAATTGATGCCTTGCTCTAAATTATACCAACTAACATTATGAAGCAAGATCATCACTGACAGCAGCAGCAAACAAAAACAAAATCCTCAAAAGGGAAAACAGTAAATAGACACAAAGGGAGCATCAAACAAAAAAGGCAAACTCCATTAAGCATGCAAATTGCACCGTTGCTTTGATCCACTTCAGGTTCAGATGTTCTTGCCATTTTTCAGAGAAAGTGTCTGCTTTATCTCAATGGTAACATACACAATTGGAGCTTTAGGCCCATCTCCAAAAAACTGAGCATACAGATCTGGCTGAAAATTCTGTGTAATACTGGGGGGAGCATAATCTGTCAGAGCTTTCAACTTTTATTTGAAATGTTAAATTGGCTTCTTGCATGGATATGAAGTCTCTATGGTACCAGCAGAGCAGCAGAGTTGTCCTGGACAATTATTATCCATACAAGCACAACTCAGAATAAAAGCAGATTATGTAGTCACTTGCCTCATAACACTTTGTGGGTATTGCTGTACTAATTTACTGCTGTGCTTTGCAACATTATAGCAATGAATATGCTGCAAATCTACTTAATTGTCTGTATAGCACCAAGAGACACTGAAAAATTAATGGTCATATATAAATAGAAGTTCTGTACTTTTGTGCAGGTTATTCAGAATGAAATGTCCCATGGTAAAGGAAAAATACTGTATGTGCAGGAGATCTGAAATAACAACAGAAAATGCCAGCAAAACTCAGCAGGTCTGGCTGTATCTGTGGAAAGAAAAAAAAAAAATCTTTCAAGTTCAGTGTGACTCAGGATACCAGGAAAAGGAGGAGGAGATGGAGAGTAAGTTGATGAGTGAGGCAAAGAGATGACGCCCTTCAAATTAGTACCTCTCACCCACAAAGAATTAACAGGTGACATACAGCTTATGGAAGCCGTACCAATAGCTTCATGATCAAAGAATGTGCACCCAATTCCACAGGCCCTGAAAATGCTTTTGGTTTTAATAATTATTGACTGTACTCAATAGTTATATAACTGCCTTCATTTAAGCAGTCATGGGAATCTGTATGAAATTGTCTATGTTGCTATCTGGACATATATTTTCCATATGACTAAGATTCATCTAATTTGACACCAAGTCAGCAACATGGTAGGCATATATTATTTTCAAGCAGTGATAGATTTCTCCAAACGTATCATTGTGAGAAAAAGCCCCAACATCCTTAACAGAACGAATCGACACAAGTGAAATATTTTGTTTATTTATGAGAACACGCAATGTTTCATGGAAAAACTAGATCTTTTTAAGATGGACATGACTTGTATGTTTTGCTTGCCCAGTTCTGATTAAGGCAATTAATCATATGTACACATGAATTATTGGATGATAAGACATGGATAATGAGCTGACTAAGATTTACAGGAGCAATACATGAAAAACATGACAATGACACAGGTCTTTCATCCAGATTGGGTCCATTGGATCTAAAAGGGACTCTAGCTACTTTATTAGGACAAGAGGAGATCTCCGTTACCCTTTATATCACTTTGCTTGCATGGTTATTGCTTTCTCTATCTTGTAACAACACTGTAATTTAATAAAGGCATCAATCTGGTCATTCCTAGGGAGCACTTAAGTTGCTTTGAAGCAAGAATAGCATAGAGGATAGCATTAGATTGGTCACTAGTCCAATAATTTCTCAGTGACTGCTCAAGAGTCAGAAGACCACAACTGATCAATAAGTATTCTTCAAGATTGAACAGAAGCAGTGTAATGTCAGACAGGGCAGATCACTCAATTGCTATTGAACCCATTCAATTTTCATGTCATTGAAATTTTCTAGATGAAAATAAAGGCAGACGAGTCACTCCTTCATGTCCCTGACAAAGTGACAAACCTCTGAATGTGTATGACAGATATATTTTAATAAATGTAGTATTTTCATTACATTTTCAATCCTAGATAGTCAATATTCATAACGCAGACTTATACACACTGAAATAACAGAATATTACCTCAAATAATATCAACTAGGAATGGAGTTTTACTGAAATAGATAAGCCAAGGGACAGTGCTACCATTGTGTGAAGTAGGCACTTGCCTTGGTAAGTTTGGCAGGGGTGAAGGAGGGTGTGCACAGCAAAATCTACTCACTTCTTAAGTGAATTAGTCCTACAACATATACAATGAAAATGGAAAGAAACTCCAAATCTCATTACCATGAAGCATTGTTATGAAGTGCCATCACATCCAGCACAACATTGCCCAATCAAATTAGAGTCATGGAGGTTTGCAGCACAGAGAAAGGTCCTTTGGCCCATCATGTCTGTGCTGATCAAATACAGCCACCTAAATAATCTAACCTCCTTCCACTGGAAAAAAGGACTCATTTTAGCTGGGAGTTTGATGGGTTATAAAGGATTTGAATTCCATTGAGGGATTGAGTATGAGCAGCAAACATTAAAAAAAACAAAGAACTGTGGATGCTAGAAATCTGGAACAAAAACCGAAATTGTTGAGAAATCAGCAAATCATGTAGCTTCTGTGGAGGGAAAGCAGAGTTAACGTTTCAAATTGAACTTCAAAAGTGAAGAATTGTCACTAGACCTGAAACGTTAACTTTGCTTTCTCTCCACAGATACTGCCAGACCTGTTGAGTTTCTTCAGCTATTACTGTTTGTGTAGCAGCAAGCATTGTCTGACTGTGATGTGGGTGAATGGAGGTTCACATCATTTCACTTCTGATCTTGCCAATCATTTGTTTTAAGGTTTACTGAAAATGTTCTCATGGTATTTGTAAAACTGACTGTGTCAGCTAAACAAAAGCTTTTTCTCAGAGTCCACTCATTACTGAGGAGTATTCACATGACAAGGAGTTCACAATAGGGAGGCAGTGAACCCCACATTAACTTGCACCCTAAGCCCATTCCCTGGGTTACTGGACTTGCTTTCACTTACAACATACTCTCAGCTTATCACTGACTACCCATTATGTCACTTCTGCTAACATTACCTGGATTATGGGGTAATGGATGGTGGGGGGCAAATGCAGAGTAGCAGGCTGAAGGTTTGCCTAGGGTAGCAAATATCCTTGTGGCGACCCTACATAAGCCACAAACATTATCAAAATAGCTTTAGAATCAGCAAAGGCTAAAAAATCTGCAGATATGCTTTGGTTTTACTTCCTTCATTTTTTTCAAAAATGTATTTCTAAGCAAGTATACAACATAATAACATTATTGCAATACTCACTCGTAGGCACTTCCATCTAATATATACATTCCAGTTTCAAGGAGCAAGCACAATAAAGTTGCAATACAATCTGACTATGAATTGGCAAATTAAATGTAAATTGTTCCTAATTCTGAATTGAATCAGTTTACAAGTTCTATCTCAAGGGCTGTCATAGTATCCCTATCTCTGGCCAAACAGGACTAGGTTCAAGTCTCATCTGCCATAACATGTCTCAAAAGGTTGATTACATTTCTGCAAGTTTTATCTCATTAACTCCTGAAAACACATTTATGCTCAGCACTATAATTAAGTACATTTGTATTTTTTGAATGAAGCTCACTAAAACTCCTTGAAACAGAATAAAGCACACGTTCATACTTTGATCTCATCCCTGACAGAATACCATTTTTTTTAAGTGACTAGTACAGATTTCAATACTTGCGAGATGATTTGTCTCCACACTGAGGACAACCTGTGTTAAAAAAGGGTAAAGTAGTTTAAAACTGGCCATCAGTAGACAAGCAGTGGCATTACCAACCTGTACCCTCATAGCCTGACACCTCCCTCAGCGTGCCATCAAAATTAAGCCAGGGGATCAATCGGGAGTTTAGGGCAGAATGCCAGGAGTAACTATGGTGAGGTCCTAACGTTCTCTAGCACAGCCTATGATAATAACAGACGCTGCACGGGCAGATTAGCCACAAACATATCGAATGGCAGTGTAGGCTTGAAGGACTGAATGTTCCACTCCTGCTCCTATTCTTGTCTGATCCATGAATCAAATGTAATTTATGCATTCCTGTTGCATCCAGTTAAGAATGGCTATGGATAGTTAAACGATTAACAGGAGCAGCAGGGTCAAAAAATAATCCCATCCTGAATGATAGTGGACTCCAGTACATCAGTCCAAACTTCAAGGCTGAAGCTTTTGCATTGATTTTGAGAAGGAAGTACCAAGCTAATCATCTATCTTAGCCTCTACTTAAAATCTTCAAAATCAAAGATTCGATTTCTTTAGCTATCTCTGATTAACCCATGTGATATCAAGCAATGGCTAAGTACACTGGATGTAACAAAGACCGAAACAACATCCCAGCTGGAGTGCTGCAGATATGTGTCCCAGAATTAGCAGTGCCCTTTCTGAGCTGCTCCAGTACAAATACAACACTGACATCTACCCAACAATGTGGAAAATTGCAGATGATATCCTGTCCACAATAATAGACAAAATTTAACCCAACTAATTCTACTGTCAATCATTATTAAGGTGATGGAAGGGGATGTTGGAAGTGCTATCAAGCAGCACTTACACAGTAATAACCTGTTCCCTGACTCAGAACTATGAACTCATCTGGAACACTGAATTCCTGACCCTATTATAGCCACCACTTAAACATGAATAAAAAGCTGATTTCCAGAGGTGTGGTGAGTGACTGCCTTTGACATCAAGTCACAATGTAATTGAGTCTGACATCTAAGAGCCCTAGCAAAATTCAAGTCGATGAGAGAAAAACTCAAGCACAAAGGAAGGTGTTTGTGGTTGTTGGAGACCAATCAGCTCAATCTCATAGCATCTCTGTCGGAGTTCTTCAAGGTAGTGTCCTAGGCCCAACCATCTTCAGCTGATTAATCAATGGCCTTTTCTTCATATTAAAAATGAGGAGTGGGAATGTTTCTTCATGATTCTACAATGTCTAGTTCTATTCACAAATTCTTAGATAATCAAACAGTCCATGCCTGCACGTAACGAGATGTGAACAAAATTCAGGTTGGGTTGATAAGTAACAAGTAATATTCATCACAAAATTGCCAACTAATGTCAATTTTCAACAAGACAGAGTCTAACCATCTTCTCATGACTTTTGATGGTGGTTTAATCACTGGTTGACACTGACCAGTAACTGCACAGACAAAACGGATGCAGTAAGTCCAGTGACTACACAAACAAGTCAAGACTGGGTGACCTGCAGCATCTAACTTGACTCTTGACTCCCCACAACTTGTCCACCATTTACAAAGCACAAGTCAGAGAGTAATGGAATATTCTCAGCTGCCTGGATGAAGTCCGATTTCAATATCATCCAAGAAACTTAACACCTTCCACAGCAAAGCAAATTACTTGACTGACAATCCACCCACCTCCTCAGCATTCATTCCTTCCAGCATCAGATTCTGCATTGTTATATGCGCTGGCTACAGGTAGCAATTCAATAAGGCTTTTTCAACAGCACCTTCCAAAGATGCAGCTACCAGCTAAAAAGACAAGACCAGTAAATGCATGGGAGAATCACCACTTGCAAGTTACTTTCAAGTTATGCATCATCCTCACTAGGAAATATATCTCCTTTCCTTCATCATTGCTGAACCAAAATCCTAAAACTCTTTCCCGAGCAGTATTACCAGTATATTTTCATTACATGAACTGTAGGAACTCCAAAAAGTGCCTCGTCAACAACTTCACATGAGAATTTAAAGACGGATGACAAACTTTGGGCTGAAATTTCTTTCGGCTAAGTTTTGAGTTGCATCATGTTTTTGGAGGGTTTCTCGCCCTGAAGCCTGGCAAGTATTCTTGCTTTTTTTAAATTATATTTTTATTAAAAAAAGGAAAACTTTTTATTTTGAATATTACAACAAATACAAAACCAAACAATTCAAACTAATATTAAAAAACAAACCTGCTAATTACATAAATACAAAATAACTAATATCTAAGCTAAAAAAGAAAAATCTTAACAATAATAATAATGATAATAACCATAACACAGCTCAGCAAAACAAAGCGATCGCCCTTGATCATCGAGTGCATACGTTTATACATATTCATATGTTCATAGTTTCTCCCCTCTGGATACCAGATTCATTACACAAAATTGCCATGGCTATATAAAGACTCTTATTAGTATGGCAGACAAATCTATACCCAGGTGGTCCAAAAAGGGCCGCCACGTCTTATAGAAATTCTCAGTCTTATGGTGCACCATACTCTTAAGAACGTCAAAGGGGATGTGCACCATGACTAGTTTACGCCAGTCCACCGGCCCCAGGGGATTTTCCGACACCCACTCTAATAGAATGTTCTTACTGGCACAAAAAGTGATGATACTGAAAAGCCATTTTTTTGTGTGCACCTAATGAAAGTGAATTCACAAAGCAAGAAGAAGAGATACTGGGTCCATCTCCACCTCCATCCCCAGGCCTTCTCTATTTCACCTACTACAGCACTCCAACATGCCCACAGTCTGTGGCAGGATTAAAGACAATGAGTGAGTGTGCCCAGGCTCACTTTACATTTAGAACACATTGGAGATGCTTCCACTTCAAATTTAGCGAGGCTGCCTCAGGTCAAATGGATCCTGTGGAGAATTTACAATTGCAAGGCATGGGTCTTGTTGCAAATCGAGATCCTCCTTGCATTTTCCCAGATATCCTCCCATATTTCAGAAGAGATCTCAACGTCCAAATCCTTCTCCATACCCTAAAGAGCAGTTCGGTCTCGTTTCAGGGACCCTCTCCCAATAGATGACAAATGTTGCTAACAGATAATGTATTCTCAGCACTCAAAACTCTCTTCTCCATGTCAGACCGATAAGGATCAGTTAGAAGTATGGTCTCTTTCTGTATGAAGTTTCTAATTTGAAAGAAACGAAAGAGGTCCCTCTTGGGCAATTCATAGTTCCGAGCCAACTTGTCAAAGGACATCAATGTGTCCCCTTCAAATAAATCATCCAGGCAAGAAATGCCCTTAGCTGCCCATAGTTTAAACCCAGAGTCCATCGTCCCTGACTGAAAGCCCGGCCTGCCAACTATGGGTGTCAATATTGTTTTGGCAATATTGCCCTCACCCTGACACATTGCCCTCTACGCCTTGGCAGTATTGATGACTACTGGGCTATGGCAATATTCCTTCACTGTTCTCATTTCGTCTAAGAACAACAGGCTATTAAGGGGGCATCTTGCCTGAGATGCTTCGATGTCCAACCATAGTGAATGAGGGACCCCCCAGGCCCAATAATTCACGTAAGATAGCAACAAGCTTAACTGATAGTTTTTGATATTTGGAAGGCCCACTCCTCCCAGTCTGTAAGGTAACTGCAGTTTAGTCAATTTAATTAGTTGCTGCTTGCGATACCAGACAAAAGAACTTAACCAGCTGCTCAGTCTTCTAAATATTTGCCTAGTAGAAAGCAAAGGAAGCATTCACATAGGATACAACGGGTGGAACAGAATGAGGGCTATCGGAAGTGCCTCCCATCTATGAAGGTCCTGCTTGATTCTGTCGAATAAATAGGCAAAATTGGCTTTAGGTAGCCAATCAAAAATAGGAGTAATAAATATACCAAAGTGGAGAAAGCCCTCCTGCAAACATCTAAAGGGGAACCGAGATCCACCCTCAGGATCAGGCACTCTTGGGAGATCACTCTCAGCATGGCCTCTGACTTGTCAAAAATTGATGTTATAACCCGAGAAGCCACCAAATAGATTGATGCATTGTATCAGGTGTGGCACTGAGACTGCTGAGTTTGATAAGAAGACGAGAACGTCATCCACATACAATGCGATCTTATGTGACTTTGTCGCTAGTTCTGGAGCGATTACATTGAGATCCCTGCATATTGCCTCTGCCAGCGGTTCAACACCAATGTGAAAAGCAATGGTGACAAGGGACAGCCCTGTCGATTGCCCCTACAAATATTAAAATTGCTTGACCGTACACCATTGGTGAGGACCACAGCAAGAGGATCACTATACAGGCCCTCCACCTACCTGATGAAGGTCTCTCCCTAAATATGAAAAAGATATGGCCACTCGACCATGTCAAATGCCTTTTCCACATCTAAGGAGATCACCAATCCCTGTACCAACCACTGTTGACTTACCTGGATCATGTTAGGTAATCTCCTGACATTATCCATCGATCTATGACCTTTTATGAACCTCGTCTGGTCCTCCTTAATGACGGACGGCAGTAAAGTTTCTAGCCTGAATGCCAGAGTCTTAGATAGGATTTGAAGTTGACATTCAGGAGTGAAATGGGTCTTTAGCAAGCACAATCCTCCGGAGCCTTCCCTTTTTTAAGAATGAGAGAGATGTTCACCTCTCAGAGATGGTGGGAGGAAGGCCACGACTATGTGAGTCATTAAACATACTAAGCATTGGCCCTGACAATATAGTTATAAATTCCTTATAGAATTCCCTGGGGAGCCCATCAGGACGCAGCGCCTTTCCATTCCGGAGCTGCCTTACAGCCTCCTGCACCTCTTGCTCTGACAATGGGGCATTGAGGAGAGACTCTTGTTCAGGGGTCACTCCCGAAAGGTTCAAATTCTTAAAAAAAGACTCCATCCTAACCCATCCACTCTCACAGCTTTCAGATTGTATAATTCAGAGTAAAATTTCTGGAATGCTTCATTAATCCTTTTAGAATTGTAGGTCAAATTTCCAGTACCCTCTCTAATCGAGGCAATGGCCTGGGGGCACTCTTTTACCTAGCAAGGTATGTTAGGTACTTGCCCGCATTATCCACATGCTCAAACAGGCTTTGACTTGCAAATGTAAGTTCCCTCTTGGCTGTCCGTGTGAGCATGGAGTTCAGCGTAGACCGAAGCGCTGTGAGCCTCTGCAGTTTAACCAGCAAGGGCTTGTCAAAATATGCCTTTTCAGCTGCTTTCAGACATGTCGCGACCAAGCGTTGCTACTCACCCGTCCGTCGCTTTTTACTGGCTGAATAGGAAATAACCCTATCATAGCTTTTAGCTGTTTCCCAAAGGAAACTGGCCATGCCTGAATTAATACCTAAAAAAGCCTTGAACTCAGTAGAAAAGAAATAAATAAATTTGCTATCCTTGAGGATGAAGGGGTCTAGTCGCCAGTGCCTTGAGATGCCACTGTATCCATACTGTTAAGCATTAACTACACTGGGGCGTAATCGGAAATAGTGATATAGCCAATTGTTCATGATGCCACCGAGCTGAGATGTGCTGTGGGGATCAGAAAATGATCAATCCTGGTATGGCATTTGTGTGGGTTCAAAAAGAACGTGAAGTCCCTGCCAGTAGGCTAAAGGTACCTCCAAACATCTCCCAACCCCAATTCAGCACACAAATCCCTTAATTGTTTAGATTGCAAAGAAGATATCAGTGGGCCTTTGGGCAATCTGTCTACTGTAGGATTTATGAGACGACTGAAACCCTCTCTTGCAATGATATGTGGAGATGCAAGGTTAACCAGTTTAAAAAGTGCATCTGTCAAGAATTTAAGGGTTTGGGCTGGGGGACAATAAACATTTAAGATCCTATATTCATCCCCATGTATCAAAACTTTAAGGATTACAAGTGTCTCTTGTGTGTCTTTAATACACTCTAATAACTTAAATGGGAGACTCTTTCTAACTAAAATAGCCACTCTCTACTCCTTGTATTGAAAGATGAAAAATAAACCCAGTCTTACCCGTTCTGTTGCAGCTTCAAATGCTCTGCATCATCCAAGTGTGTTTCTTGTAAGAAGGCAACATTCACCCTCTCCCTTTTAAGGCTGGAAAGTACCTGCTTCCTCTTGACAGGTGAATGACTCCCCTTAATTTTCCAGGTGCACCACTTAAACACATCCTGAGCTATAACCTCCTATAGCACCATCTGGACTCCAGAGAAAGAACCCATATCTCTGAGCTTTAATGCAAAAGAATCCACAAAACCCAAAATCTACGCAGACTAAAATAACTAAAGCCAACAAATCTGCAAAGCTTACAAAAACTATGCACAGCAAAAACAGAAAAACAAAAAATTGCCAAAGGCACTGTTTGGAGGAATTTACTCCCCATTTAAAGGGGGCACCTATACACCCTACAACCCTATGAGCCATCCCAAACGCCTTCTCAACTCCTACCAGCTAGGGTTGCACCACATACACTGACCACCTGGTAGAGAAGAAAAAACACCCGAGAGCAAGGTTAGTACTATAAAGAAGTAAACTAAAAATAAATATGTCACTCATCCCTTAACTTAATTTAAGAGATTAAGATAAATACTCTATCTATCCCAGACTCATTTCACACAACTTATTACGAGGAAGGAGACTCCACTCTTTTTAAGGAAGAGCAAATCCGAACAGCTCTGTCCTCTACACGTATTCGGCCGTTCATTTAAGTCAACTTGGCCACAAGGTTCTTTGCTTTCTCTGGCAAATCAAACAAATGTATGGATCCATTATGATTGATCCAAAGCACCGCTGGATAGCTTAAAGAATACTGGATCCCAAGCACTCTCGATCTCTTCTTGATGCCATCTTGGACTTCCTTTTCCAGACCACTGACACCAAGAAGTCTTGAAAAAACATGACCCTAGAGCCGCCACATACCAACGCCCTTGAATCCCTCCCCTCGGCTCTGGAGGCTTCCATAACCCTCTGCTTGTCTTTATAATGATGGAACCTTACCAGGACAGGGTGTGGGTACTGATCAGCACCTGGCAATCTGGTGGGCTCTTTCAATTGTTATCCTTCTCTTCTCAACCTCCAAACCAAGGAACTCCAGGAACCACTTCTCGAAGAACTCCACCGGCTGCTCACCTTCCGTCCACTCCGGTATGCCACCAATGTGCATGTTCTTTCTTCTGCCCCTGTTTTCGAGATCATCTACCAGACGGATCTGTGCTTCCAGGGGTTCAATCCAGCTCTTGGAGGAATCAATCTCTGACCCTACCCCTGCAGTCCGGCACTTGAGTTCATTGGTCCTTTTTCCCAAGTCTTGTAGCCAGCTTCTCCTTGACTTTTTCCTGGATCTGCCTCCCAAGGACCTTGCGAGATTTGGCCAGTTCCTCAACCAGGATGTGGTGAGTCAGCAAGCCCGCTGTTTCAGTGGGCTGGGCCGTGGCCAAAGCCCCAGGCAAGCTTCCTCCATTTTTTGGCATTCTCCAGCTGCAAGGACAAAGGTAAGTAGATTTTTTCCAGGTCTCTAGCTCTGTTTCTGTGTTTTTACTCACAGAAAATTTTCTTGGGATGGGTTCTGGGTCCGTGTTGCAGCGCGGAGCCCAGCAAACGTGATCCTAACAAGATGCCGCCATCTTGGATTCCCTCTTGCCATTTCTTACCAACTCTATTGATCAACTTCTGCCTTCAGAACATTCAAGAATTCTGCTTCTACTACTCTTTGAGGAAGGGAGTTCAGAGGTTCATACTGTCAATGCCCCCCAGGATTTTATATGTTTCAGTCAAGCCCCCTCTCTTAGTCTTCTAAACTCCAGAGAATACCATCCTATCTTGTCTAACTTTCCTCTAAGTCAACCCATTCTCTGTTTCCAATACATTTACATCCTGTCTTGGTCTGGCCTACCTGTGAATCCAGACATGCAGCATTGTGGTTGACTCAACTACCTCTGAAATGATCGAGCAAGCCATTTATCCTAAAGAAAGGAAAATAAACTGGCTGAACCACCTGGCATTCATCTAGACACCAGAAATGGGAATGACAAATGTTTCCCTGTTGGCCCTTCTTAGCAATAACTGGGGCTTTGTGCCAACATTGGGAGTGCAATCCCATCTACAAGTCAAGCAAAAGCCTCTTGGAATCAATTCTTACAATTTAGTGTAAGGTACTGTACCCAGACACTGTATCGCCATCTCTGAGTCTATAATGCCAGTGGGATCAGAATTTGATGACACAATCAGGTAGGAGTTGCCCTGGAAGTTCTCAACATTGACTTCACCTGAGGCACCAAACAGCATATAAACCAGTTTCAATCAATTCAGTTCACTCATGTAATATTAAGAAACGACCGAATGCTTTAGATACTGCAAAGGTTATGAGCCCTGACAACATTCCAGAGTAGTACTGAAGATTTGTGTTCCAGGACAAACTGTTTCCCGATCCATGCTGTTCAAGAACAAGATTGACATCTATGCAAACATGTAGAAAATTGTCCAAATATGTCCTGCACATCAAAAGCAGGACAAATCCAACCCAATCAATTACCACCCCATAAGTCTATTCACAATCATTGACATGGATTTACAAGAGGAAATTCTTGCTTTACAAATCTACTGAATTCTTCAAGGAAGTAAAATACGGTTGATGGTGGGTGGGATGAGCAGTGATTTGGTTTATTTGGAATTTGAGAAAGCTTTCAACAAAATCCCACATTGTAGATTAATGTATAAAAATTAACACAGTATAATGTATTGAGATGGATAGAGAATTGGTTAGCAGACAGAAAACAAAGAATAGAAATAAATGGGTCCTTTTCTGAATGGCAGGCAGAGACCTGTGGGATACTGCAGTGATTGGTATTAGGACTCCTACTATTCACAAAATATGTTAATGATTTAGATGAGGAAACTAAATGTAGCATCTCAAAATCTGCAGATGATACAAAGCTGGGAGGGAGGGTGAGCTGTGAGGAGGATGTAGAGATGTTGCAGTGTGATTTGGACAGGCTGAGTTTATGGGCAAATGCTTGACAGATGTAGTATAATATGAATAAGTGTGAGATTAACCACTTTAGTCACAAAACTAAGAAGGAAATTATTATTTGATTGGCTGTAAATTGAGAGAAAGGAATATTCAACAAGACCTAGATGTCCTCGTACACCAGTCACTGAAAGTAAGTGTGTAACTGCAGCAGACAGTATAGAAGGCCAGCTGTATGTTGGCCTTCATAGTGAGAGAATTTGAGTACAGGAACACGATATCAGAGAATTATAGAGTCTTACAGCACAGAAACAGACTCTTCAATCCAACGAGTCGATGCCGACCATAATCTCAAACTAAACTAATCCCACCTGCCTGCGCTTGGCCCTTTTCCTTCCAAACATTCCTTATTCAGGTACTTATCCAAAGTCTTCAGAAAATGTAAACATACTCCATCCACCACGTCCTCTGAAGTACAGCTTCAATAACATTTAACAAGCTTGACAGTAGCCCACTTGATTGGCAACCCATCCAGTATCTTCAACATTCATTCCTTTCACTACCATTGCATGGTGACAGCTATGCGTACTATCTATAAACTATATCGCAGTAACTCAACAAGGCTTTTCCAACAGCACCTTCCAAACCTATGAATTCTACTACCTGGAAGGACATGGTCAGCAAATGAATGGCAACATTACCACCTGTAAGTTCCCATCAAAACCACACACTGTTGTGACTTGAAACTGTATTACAGTTCCTTGCTTGTTGCTGGGTCAACATCTCAGAGCTCCCTTCCTAACAGCAATGTGGGTTCCCTTACATCCTAAGGACGACAGCAGTACAAGTAAGCAGCTCACCACCCACTATCTCAAGCAATCAGGGAATGGATAATAAATGTTGGTGCAGCCAACATGGATGAATGAATATCAATTGAAGTTTAACCCCTTTATCTTGTGTTTTTAAGTCTTCTCACAACACAGGATAACATTCTAATAGATTCCTTATTTTTTGCTCTATCTGTATTCTAACCTTTTCTGATTCCTGAGGAAACCCAGATTTCTTTGCATCTCAGAGCTCTATAATCATGCACCATTTAGATAATATGCTTTCAAACTCTTCCTGCCAAAATGGAAATTTTAGATTTTCCTACATTATGCTCCATTTGTCAGACCTTTACCCATTCTTCAATCTATTTATAATCCTTCATAAGCTCCTTGTGACTACTTCACAACTTACTTTTCTACCAATTTTGCATCATCAACAAATTTAAAATCATATCTTCAGTCGCTTTATCCAAGTCAGGTATATGCATTGCAAAAGTTGAGGTCCCAGAATTGATCCCTCTGGCATACTATTCATCACATCTTGCTATCCAGGTCATCATCTTGTTTGTGTCCTTGATGCTTCCTATTAGCTAGCCATTTTCTATCCATGCCAATATGCTACACCCTAGGTCATGTGCTTTTATTTTCCACAACAACCTTTCATGTTCACTTGATTAAAATGCTTCCTGAAAATCAAATACAGTATTCAATAAGTTCCCTTTTGTTTACAGCAGATGTTCTTTCTTGCATTCACTCCAATAAATTGGTCAAACATGATTTCTCTTTCACAAAACAGTGTCTACTCTGATTCCCTTAAACTTATTCAAGTACCTAGTTACAATATTTTTATGATAGCTTTAAAAATGTAAAGCTGACTTGCCTGTAACTTCCTGCTTGCTGCTTTCTGTCTCCCTCCCTTTTTAAATAAAGGAATTACATTTGCTATCTTCCAATGGGAACATTCCCAAATCAAGGAAGTTTTACAAATGTTAAGATTAGATTACTTACAGTGTGGAAACAGGCCCTTCGGTCCAACAAGTCCACACCGACCCGCCGAAGCCCAACCCACCCATTCCCCTACACCTAACACTACGAGCAATTTAGCTTGGCCAATTCACCTAACCTGCACATTTTTGGATTGTGGGAGAAAGTAGGAGCACCCGGAGGAAACCCACGCGGACACGGGGAGAATGTGCAAACTCCACAGAGTCAGTCGCCTGAGGCGGGAATTGAACCTGGGTCTCTGATGCTGTGAGGCAGCAGTGCTAACCACTGTGCCACCGTGCCACTAACATGGCTAAACTAATTATAACTTAATTGTGGCTAAAATGTTGCACTACTGGCCCCTTACATATTTGCCAGGATTCATGCTTAAAACATAAAAAGAGCTTAAATAGAGCAACTCACACCACATTAGGGCAGTGACTTTTCAACACAACTTGGAAAATGTACATATCTGATTACTATTCACCAAATCATTTCTCCCCTGCCACATTTGGGTGGGCTTATTGATCAGTCAGGCTTCACTCCTAATAGTGTAAGTGTTACTGTAAAGGAACACCATGGTTTTGAAGGATCTAAGTTAGTGAAAAGGAGTTGTGGAAGCAAGGTCATTGGGGACATTTAAGAGACTACTGGACATGTGTATGGTCACAGAAATTTGAGGGTGCATACATAAGGATCAGTGGTCGGCACAACATCGTGGGCTAAATGGCCTGTACTATTCTATGTTCTATGTTTGTACACTCTTGGAGGAAAATGTCAGTGTTATGAGGTATTTGCCTATAAATATAGTTAGATTCATGAACAGGCATGTTTCACATTTTAGGCCAAAATGATGACAGCCACCAACGGGCTGGGGTGTTGATGAGTATTCATGACACAGGAGTGTGTGTAAAACACAATGTCAGGAATGTCAAGCTGCCTGAAAGTTTCTGACAACTTAATTGCAAAATTCTAACCCACCAATAGAAAACTGTATTTTTGTCCCTTCCACAATAAACTTCTCTAGCCCACGCTTCTGAATGTCCTGGGTGGGCACAGACATTTCTGTCCTTGATTGCTGATTTTTCAAAACTGTGCCAGTAAACAAAACATGTTTTTTTTATTTGGGGAGCAATGCTACTTTGTATATTTGTGTTTGTTAACATGACAGTATATTAGTGCTGGAGTTGAAACCTGGTCAGGCATTCTATATCAGCGCTAACCATCCCACTACAACCATCCCTAGTATAGTCAACTGCAGAATAAAGGTCCCACCCTCCACCCAACTTTCAAAAGAACACTCACTACTGTACCAATGATACATTTCCACTTTCCACAACAGCCTTTATCAGTGAGAAGTTTGGGCCACATTATTGACATTTTTATAATACGGACCTACTATCCTGATTCTTGAAGCTAATGTAAAAGGACTTAGTTTGACTACAGGTCCCCACATTTGTAAACATGACACAAATATTGACTGAGGACTGTAGCCATGTCACATGATTAAAACCTTATTGACAGAGTTAACTCTCAGAATCCCTACAGTGTGGAAACTCCACACTGACTCTCCAAAGAGTAACCCACCCAGACCCACTCACCCACCCATTATCCCATATTTACCCCTGACTAATGCACCTAACGTACACATCCCTGAACACTATGGGCAATTTTGCATGACCAATTAGGGATAGTCAACATGGCTTTGTGCGTGGGAAATCATGTCTCACAAACTTGATTGAGTTTTTTGAAGAAGTAACAAAGAGGATTGATGAGGGCAGAGCAGTAGATCTATATAGACTTCAGCAAGGTGTTCGACAAGGTTCCCCATGGGAGACTGATTAGCAAGGTTAGATCTCATGGAGTACAGAGAGAATTAGCCATTCGGATACAGAAGAGGCTCAAAGGTAGAAGACAGAGGGTGGTGGTGGAGGATTGTTTTTCAGACTGGAGGCCTGTGACCAGTGGAGTGCCACAAGCATCGGTGCTGGGTCCACTACTTTTTGTCATTTATATAAATGATTCGGATGTGAGCATAAGAGGTATAGTTAGTAAGTTTGCAGATGACACCAAAATTGGAGGTGTAGTGGACAGCGAAGAGGGTTACCTCAGATTACAACAGGATCTGGACTAGATGGGCCAATGGGCTGAGAAGTGGCAGATGGAGTTTAATTCAGATGCTGCATTTTGAGAAAGCAAATCTTAGCAGGACTTATACACTGAATGGTAAGGTCCTAGGGAGTGTTGCTGAACAAAGAGACCTTGGAGTGCAGGTCATAGCTCCTTGAAAGTGGAGTCACAGGTAGATAGGATAGTGAAGAAGGTGTTTGGTATGCTTTCCTTTATTGGTCAGAGTTCTGAGTATGGGAGTTGGGAGGTCATGTTGCGGCTGTACAGGACATTGGTTAGGCCACTGTTGGAATATTGCGTGTAATACTGGTCTCCTTCCTATCAGAAAGATGTTGTGAAACTTGAAAAGGTTCAGAAAAGATTTACGAGGATATTGCCAGGGTTGGAGGATTTGAGCTATAGGGAGAGGCTGAACAGGCTGCGGCTGTTTTCCCTGGAGCGTTGGAGGCTGAGGAGTGTAGAGGTTTACAAAATTATGAGGGGCATGAATAGGGTAAATAGGCAAAGTCTTTTTCCTGGGGTCGGGGAGTCCAGAAGTAGAGGGCATAGGTTTAGGGTGAGAGGGGAAAGATATAAAAGAGGCCTAAAGGGCAACTGTTTCACACAGAGGGTGGTACGGGTATGGAATGAGCTGGTACAATTGCAACATTTAAGAGGCATTTGTATGGGAATAGGAAGGGTTTGGAAGGATATGGGCCGGGTGCTGGCAGGTGGGACTAGATTGGGTTGGGATACCTGGTCGGCATGGTTGGTTTGGACTGAAGGGTCTGTTTCCATGCTGTACATCTCTATGACTCTATGGCTCTAATTCACCTAACCTGTATATCTTTGGATTGTGGAAGGAAACCAGAGCACCCAGAGGAAACCCACACAGACACGGGGAGAATGTGCAAATTCCACACAGAAAGTCGCCTGAGGCTGAAATTGAGCCTGTGTCCCTGGCACTGTAAGGCAGCAATGCTAACCACTGTGTCACCTTGCTGGGGGAATGATAGCTTAAGCTGTTTTGTAATGACTTTTTTTCTTCTTTTTATTTCAAACATTCTTCATGAAGGACATCCTGATGCTGAATCCAAGATTTCCTTAGTTTGGGGTCTTTGAGAAAATAGGCTATTGGAAAGGAAAAGTACAAACCAAAGCTCTCAGATTGTTTTGAAAGAGAACATTATCCGGGAATATAATCCACAATTGTAACCAAATGCCTGAGGTCTCTTTCTTCTGCAACAAGGATAGATTTTTTTCCAATTAACTTAATTGACCTTTAAAACTTTATTTATTAACAAAAAAAAGACTAGAACATTTAAAATATGTTTGACTTAATTGGTCATTTATTGAATGAATCCTTAAGAATGAAGCCTTAAGTTAAAGGCTCAGTAACACTTAAGTATTTAATAAAAAGAAATTTTAAAAATATAAGTGACCATTATAACTCATTGTTGAATTATTTTTTCATGCAAAGTGTTGCTGCCAAAATGGGAACATGACATTTTTTCTGTTAACAGCATTGTGAGTGGATTCTGTGGAAGGACTTTTTTGACGCTACTGATCTCTGAAATAGATCACTGGCAAACAGGATCTTCGGCGGTGAACGTACCTGCAGTTTTGATATCTAGCCAAGTATCATTGGATACTTCACTTGTACAAGGAAAGCTCTGCGTTTCAACTATTTAAGAAGTAGGTAACAATGATATTTTTTCTATCATGGCCTGCCATTGATTTATCTACCTTTCACGATGCAAAGTTCACAGCTCTTAATTGGACAAACTCTCCCCTTTCCTCCAATGAAATCATAGGGGAATGGAATGCTGATGGACTTCAAAAGAGAAAAGGCACACAGTGAAGAGTGAGAAACAATGCTTACTTCTTCAATGAATACAATAAATACTATCTATAGTTCAATAGTTTTACCATCCATCCCTATGTGATATGCACCTTTGACCAGACACGCAAAAGGAAAGCTTTCAGATGTTGTGCAACAATAAAATGCAGACATCCTGCCCTGGTCAGCCGATTTCTTTGTTCCTGCCATTACAATCAGTCATATTTAATGATCCAATGGGTGGTGTGACGGGTTCATACGTGTGATTCATGCATCAACTGTAAATAAATGATGGTATTTCTCATATTAGAGTAGAAAATTTAAGTGACGTGCAACACAGTCAGATTTTCCACAGTCTCCAGTTCAAGGGTTGGAGTCATTATAATCGGAGCAAATTTTATGTTACTATCCTTTTCTGAGTTTGTGATAATATATGGCTTCTTCAGTTTTTCTAAGAATGTATCTCAATACGTACAAGATGTATCATTGAATTCCTCGACCCAATAATCCTCTTAATTAGTATTTTTGAGTCACTTGTGAAAAACTGTCACCGCCATTTCTAATGCACTCTGGCACATAGAAACGAACACCTACTAAGTCAGTCTGCGATGTTGAAGGTAAGATTGCATTTTCAGCACATCGCAATCCCAAGCCCTGAAAATAACCCTCCGCCTGGCAATATTCAAACAACGATAGCAATTTAGTTATAGAAAAGCATTCATTTCAATCATATTCTATATTGTATTGCATTTTAAATAGAACAGCTGTCTATATTTCTAAATCTTTAACAAAAGTATGCTATTCTGATTAATTAAGTGCAAATGTTATTTTTTGCAGGAAATGCATATTGATCCATTAGCAAAATGCCTGCTACCATTTTAATCACGGCTGACGTATTTCATTACCAGCTCACCTAACAAGTAAATTTTTAGCTTTGTGTTTGTTAAAATGATAGAATACTAGTGCTAGAGTTGAAAACCCTTTAGGCATTCCATATCAGCGCTATCCATCCCACGACAACCATCCCCAGTATAGTCAACTGCAGAATAAAGCTCCCACCCTCCACCTAATTCTCAGAAGAACACTCATTGCTGTACCAATGTAACACTTCCATTTTGCACACCAGCCTCTATCAGTAAGAAGTAAGTGACAGTTTTTTACAATAGGAACCCACTTTCCTGATTCTTGGAGCCAGCATAAAATGACTAAATTTGATTTGATTTCATTGGGGGAAAAAAAAGATTGAAATTCACTTATGTGCCCCATAAGCTGGCTATGAGGGCTAATTGCAGCTGAGTGATACACTTTAACAGGTATACAGTAGAACCCCTGTATCCGCGGATTCGGTTTCCTGCAGTTAAATGCTTGAAAGTCTTATGCCTCCCTGTATCATTCCTTTGAATAGTTTTGGTCAGGTTTTATTTGATCAAGAAGCATTTATAGTTGAATCTCCCAATCTTTTTTGTACTTTAATGGCCCAATATTCAAAATATTTGCATTTCAGCATCACTTATATTTTTGGATTAGAGAGGATTATGTTACATATAGTCATCTTTTTTTGTGAAAAGGGTAGAAAATGCTTGCATTTTAATGCAGATCCTGCAAAAAAAAAGCTAATTTGGAATGCTTAAAGAAACTAGGGGAACCATTGAGAAATCACTAGAAGTGAGATAGTTAAATATTCAAGAATTAAACTTCACTAAGCTTAACTTTCTTCCAGTACCCCCAAAATCAGAATTATTAAGACATCAAATCTTGTCTTAAAGCTTGAAAGAGATTTACAAGTGACTCTTCCCAGTAGTCCTGTTGGTGTCCTTTAAATTTTACTGCCTGATAAGCTGTGAACACCAAGGTCAGCAGCGTCCTCTCAAAGTCCTCTGACTTAAGCTGTCCAACGTATTTGGATAGTCTGTAAGTAAGCTTTCGAATATCAGCGATGTCCTTGGGAATGATGTGATTGACAATAACATTAAACTTCTTTGCTGCTCTCAGTGATGCAAGCTCTTCATCCTTCAGGGAGCACTTTAAATTGTCATCAATTTTCAGCCCCCCCAGAAGAAACTAGAAATGTAGAAAAAATATATTTAAAAAAATTAAAATGACAGACAAAATAAACCTCATAGTTAATAAGTCAAGTATTTAGAATTTGTAAAATAATTAAACCTATCCACATGGATCCACTTTTTCAATATCTAAAACCATCAAAAGATGAACTATATAAATCAATGAAGTGCAAGATCTGTGCCTAGTCCAGTGACAGCAGAGAGAACAATATGGGACTACAATGAATCTAAATGTCCTTAGGCTAGGTAAAGGGAAAATGGATAAATGGCCAGGAATGTTGCTCTTTATACTTTTATCTTTGGAAATTAAGAACTTGAACTTCAAATAAGACAAGACTGAGCTGTGAGTCTCTGCTGTATCTGAATAGTGTGTGTAATTCCACAGCCTATGCTTACACATGAAGATTGACCCATTTGGCAAAGTCCAAGAGTGCGGCCAGAATCTGTAAAACTTTAGTCCAGCACAAACAAAGGGAGGAAGAAATTGGAATATAAGAAGAGGGGAAAATCCAGAAATTAAAAGCTGTGTTTGATTCCCTGTTTTTGAAGAGTAACACAATCTTGAAGGGCTGAATCTTACATGTTTTGGCTAAGTCAATTTTGTTGAGATTCATGAAGGTTTGACTCCATAAGGCCTCATGCACTTTCATGACTATTGTCTCATTGACTACCTATGACATTCCTGTGGTACTCCTCATGTTTGATGCTAACCCAATTCTCCCGCTCTCAGTACCCAGAAGAACTTGTCACTGCACAGGTATCCCAGAATAGACAAACATCCAAGGCAGCCACTCCAACTTTGAAAGGCCATTTTATATTTGGATAAGTATTATCAGACTGTTGATGCCCAGCATGGTTCATAAAATTTTCCCTGGAAGTTGCAGATAAGAGGAAATTGCAGTTCTGATCTGTGGACAGGTATCTAGAGGCCAAGGTGGTCAGAATAGTTCACAGGTAGGATGTGCTCTAATCTAGTATTGCCAGAAGAGGCCACACTATCAGACCGTGCCAGCAGGATCTCAGATTGTTACAAGGGTCACTGTGATCTGAGCTGTCTGGAGGAACTCCCAGCAGTGAAGGAATGACCTTTTCTGCTCAACCACAGAAAGTGACCGCACCTTTTCCCTGATACTGCAAACTGTCTCTATCTTTACTGCAACTCCCACCTCTGTTAATGCTCTAACTCTTTCACTATCATATGTAACATCTTCCCTCACTTGCAATCACCAAACCCAACCCTCCAACACCACTAATTCTTCTGATCATCTGCATTGTCTACTTACTCACTCAGGACATCTCACCATCCTTCCTCACCAGCACTAGCACTAACACTTACGCCACTCACATTCATCTCACTCAATCCCCCTTTTCTCTTCTTCCAGGAGAAAACTGCCCACATTATGGCAGAAACAGCCAATCTGATGTACTATAAGAAGGGGATCATGACCCTGATTGCCCTGAGTGGCTGATAAACTGTGTTCAAGTCTCTGGACTGATGTTGGAGGCTGCCTTTGACCATCTGAATCGTGACCCCCCTCCCCCCTGCCTGAAGGCTGTCCCCCTTCACTTGACAGAGGACTATGGACTATTATGGCAAACTTCCTGACTTTATGTCTGCACTAAATAGCAAGGCAAAATGGAAATACTGTGAACCTAGTAGCTCTGGGTGAATGGGCAAAGTGTAAAAAGGCAAGGCTGTCAGCATCAAGGTAGGCTCAAGGTGAGTGAGTACAAATACAGCAAGTGTGCAGCCCTGGGATGCAGCCTGGACCAGTCTGTGAGCTGGATGTCAGTGTACAAAGTGTCCTTGCAGCTGTTTTTCAATGCCAGTGTTTTGCCAGTGTGCTCTGAAGTGCAGCTTTAATGTGCAGAAACATCCGGCAAATAGAATAGAGAGGTGCCATGAGGGTTCTGAGAGACTGGCAGCTGTTGGATACCAGCGCCGTTGATGAGTATGGCAGGTGGCCTGGAGCATTCCTGGAGACTTTGTTGCTGGGTATTCAAGGTAGCAGGCTGGAAAAGCAAGCAGTGAGCTGACGTTATCAAATACCTGAGTTTCACATCAGAAATTCAACATTTCCTCACAGTGGCTGGCAGGCTACGAAGCTGCATATTGCTGAGTGGAGATGGGAAGTTAATGAGGCTGATAACAAGCAATAAACCCTTGAATAAACATCTAGCTTTTGTGAGTGAGAATCTCATCTCAATTCCTGGCACTTAGCTGGAAGATGCTCCTAGTTGTTCCAAACATTGAATAGGAGCTTTTTAAGGATTATGGAGTGTTTCTTCTCCATTTGATTTTGCCTGCAGAAGTAAATTTAATGATCTGCACTCTGCTCTAGCAGATTCACTGAGGCCTTAAAGAGCAATAGAAATTCAATCAGCAAAGTAACAGCCTTACCCCTTTCTTTATCTCTGACTGCTGAAGAAAAGACACTTAGAAGGCTCTGGTTATAAGTTGATCATAAAATTTGATGTTACGTTCAATTCTGTCAGACGATTGAGTGGATTATAATATCCATATGTTTAATACCGAATTAATGAATAGTGTTTGACTTTGTGCAACAAAGTTGAGGAGAGAAGTGGGGGACGAAAAGCACACAAAGGTAAGGCAAGGCAGGGATGCTTTGAATATCAGGTTGGCTCAGATTGAGGGAGCTCTAAGAGGACAACTGTACATTCCTGAGATAAAGCTGGGTGCAGTGTGTGAGCTGTGTGTCTGTCTCAATGAATAAAATGTCATTGCAGTAGCAATGCAATGCTGGTTGCCAATATGCCTTGATGTGCAAAATTAAAGCACAGAAGTGTCCTACAATTGGATTGGAAAGGTGCATGGATGGTTTCCACTGGTCAGTCAGTGTCCGAGGATGAGGGTGTCCTGGACCGTCCCCTGAGATTTTGTAGCCAGAAATCCAAGGTGGATGCCCAGAGGAGCAGGACGCAAGCTGGAGTTGCCAAGTACCCATTCAGACTTTCATGTCAAGAATTGCTGACATCTAGTTTCCTCGTTGTGGTGGTAGGATGGCAAGTTGCATATTAATGAAGTGAATTCAGTGTTAAAGAGACTGCTTACCCTTTAATAGGCATCTCACCAGTGTCGAACAATAATCTTGACATTCAGTCTACTAGTTGGTCTTGAAGTCAAGAAAGGCCTTGCTGCACCTCTCAGGCAACTGTCCCAGATTTCTCAACATAGCCCAGTTCATTCAGTGCCTTATAAGATTCCACCAGAGTTAATGACATGCAATGGAGAATACGGCAGGTGTTTAAGTGAATTCTAAAATTTTGATTCAGTTGATCCAGTATGGCTGTCTACTGACTTGCAAGTTAATGTTGGTACCTATTGCGGAAGAAGTGTTCTCTAAAATATACTAAATACTGAGACATAAACTCACATCCCCACACCATACAAAATAGAGTAACTAGATTGGCAGTAATTGGATATCATTGAAGCCAAAAAGCCACATTCTCCTTTCTCTGATCAGGCAAACTATGATAATGGATCTTCAATGATCATGCAGAAAACATTGAACATACAAATTGTTCCATGTTGTATGTTCAATGTACAGTACAGGAGCAGGCCCTTCAGCCCATCATTTCTACTCCAATAATGGTGCCATTCTAAACTAGTCCCATCTGCCTGCACATGGTCCATATCCTTCTATTCCTTGCCTGTTCATGTGATGGTATGAATGCCTTCTAAAAGTTGCTATTATATTTGCTTCAACCAGTTCCCCTGAAAGCACTTACCACCTTCTGTGTGAAAAACCTGCCTCACATACCTTATTTAAACTTGCCCCCTTTCACTTTAAACCTGTGCCTCCTAGTGCTTGACATTTCCACCTTGGGAAAAAGATTGACTATCCATTCTATGCATGCCTCTTATAATTTTATGTATTGCTTTCAGCTTCTGAGCCCCTTGCAAAAAGAAAATCCAAGTTTGTCCAATCTTTTCTTTGAGCTAACACACTCCAATCCAGGCAGCATCCTGTTAAACCTCTTTTGTATCCTCTCCAAAGCCCCATAATCCTTCCTGTAGTATAGTGACTAGATCTGCACATAATACTCCAAATGTAGCCTAACTAGAGTTTTACTGAGCTGCAACATGACTTGCTAACTTTTATACTCTATGATGAAGTATATGACTGATGAAGACAAGCACTTTCTCTACCACCTTATTCACTCATGTTCTCACTTTCAGGGAGCTATGGGTTTGCACTCCAATATCCCTCTGTATATCAATGTGTTTAAGGCTCCGGCTATTTCCTGTATACTTTCCTCTTGCTTTGACCTTCCAAAATGCATCACTTCACACTTGGCTAGATTAAACTCCACTTTCATTTCCCAGCCCAACTTAGGGTACACAGCTATCAAGGTATAAGGAAGAAAATAGTTCAGAACATTTACAATGAAGAGATCTATTAATTGGGAACAAGAAGTGTAGGAAAGATTATTCAGAAAGGTCGGTGTTACCATTTAGAGAAGCAATTGTTTGAGGGCTCCTAATCAGCAGACATAGTGAGTGTATGAAACCTAATATGAGTAATGAGAGTGTGAGGAGTGTAGTCATTGAAGAGTGCTTACTACGAGAGAGGATTATTATGGGGTTTAGTCGTTCATCAGAAGTCTAGTGAGGAACCTAGTTGTCAAGTAAATTATTGTTTAAGACCATGTCACTCAGTAGTAATTATAGGAATGTTTACACCATTGAAGAGTGTAATAAGAGACAGAAATAGCAACACAAAAATAGGTCATTTGGCTCAAGTGTGTGTCAGCAAATACTTTTGATCACAATTACTCACACTGGTCCCAAAATTCTTCAACCCCTTTTCCTTCACTCACCTTATTCAATCTAACTTTGAATGTCAATATAGGGTTGAAAGAAGTGCAAGTTGGAACTAATTCCAGAGCCTAAACCCTTAGGTTTCACAGGGCAGATTTGGAAGCCAGTTCATGGCTGTAGGAGTGGAAAGCGAGGTGTGCCTCTTCATGTGTGAGTTCAACTTAAACTGTGACAATCCATTGAATGCTGTGACTTCAGCTTGAAACAAATTGTGTTGTGACATGAATGTAATGCCTCAAGAGAACCAGAAGTCTAGAGCCTAGGGTAGGGCAAGCCCTTCGATTGTTAAACCTCAGTCACGTAAGTGGAGAGGAACTCTCTCTTCCCGGAAGCTGGCAGGATGTGACCCCCACCTGAATTAAGCAAGCCTACATGGACATATGCAGAAGGAGTGTGGTTTGCAGAGATTGAATTCAATATTGAAACAGCTTTAATGATCTGAATTGCTCTGGCAAAGTAAATGCTGTATCAGAGGGGGAGGGGGTAAAGAGGTGCACCTGAAGTAATTACTGGCTCCTGGGAAAGGGGCTTTGTGCTGCTCAGGACCTGGAACCATTGATGTGTACAGCCTCTAATGAATTGGAGCAGCTGGTATTGTCCATGGAAGACAGCGGCCTCACCTCACTGTTCTTTTATCTTTATGGAGAACTCAATTCCCACAAGAGGGCCCAGATGGGTGGAGGTGTTTCCTAGCATCAAGTGATCACAAGCATGGAGGAGGTAGCAATGGAAATAACAAGATCGCAGACAGTAAAGAGGTCAGCTGTGACAAGGTGGGCACTTGGGAAAGTGTTGGTGATAAGAGGGCACACTGGTTAGTAAGAAGCTTTGCACTCCTCTTCATCCAACAATATGCCAAACACTGAGTTACACTGGCATCGTCTCAGCAACACAGAGGTTTCTGCTGTCCAAGACTAGCTCAAATCTTCTCTTTATTTGTTTCCCACAGATGCAGAAATTGAGCGTAGGAGATCATCTCCCCCAATGTTACGGGACACAAACCAAGCAGGAAAGCTCTGAAGAGGAATTGCACAATTTACAGGTGCACCAAACCAGTGCAGGTACAGAGAGATTAGTGAGCCCGGAATTTGATTATACGGGGTGGCACTGAGTGAGTAGCACAGGACTTATGAGAAGTAGGAGGTGACAAAAACAGTTGTGGATGATTTAATTTTGGATAAGAGGGGCATTTGTGATTCAGGCTCCCTCACAGGCACCTCCAATATCAGGACAATTGCCGTATGCATCTCAGCTGTAAGCCAAGGCAAGGGGGCATCATCCAGATCTTGCAAGGCCACAGAGAGAGCAGTACATAAGAGTGGCTGAGCATGGAGGTCACCACATTATGCAGAGCACTGAGTGGGTTACTGGGGTGTCTTCTTCATGAAAATGTACACACATTTGCTTAATGAGCACAATGTAAATAACAACAATTGATTAACAATGGTTAAGAAAAGACAATGAGATGTTGGCGAGTAAGGATTTGGCTCTGGTGACAGAGCAATTTCTGGGAAGATGTGGGCCCGTCAATGGGGCTAAGAGTTCACACGTTCCAGGTGGAGTCTTCAATGGATGTGTTAGCACAGGCAACAAAGGGTCTGTTTCATGACATGCTATTCGTATAGGTATGAGTGATGTAATTGAAATATGCCTGAATCAAATGATCTCTGACTTTCATGACATGCTGTTGAACATCACATTGGACCTGGTCGGCTCCCTGTGCATTCAGGCAACTGTCTGTTCTACATCTTCCACCTCTACCTTCTCATCTGTGTCCTGCACCTCTTCCTCCACTGAGCTAGATAATTCTACAGCCTCATTGCCCTCAAAGGCCATATCTTTCTAGAAGGTCATTTACAAAGAACATTGTTCTGGGGGATATCTGATTGGTCTCAGCACTGAATTGCATCTTCAGATGGCCGACAGCCCATGGTGTGTTGCTTCTGTACCTTTGTCTGGTGCCTTCAGAGAGAGGTGAGCAGTTGTTTGTTCAAGGGATATCCCTTGTCACCTCGCATCCATTCATGAAGTTTGGAACTGGATTGAAGAGTTGAGGCAGCCTGGACATTTTGGGAGGATGAGGGACTCATGACAGCTGCCAGGAAAGTGAATGCACTCAGAAGAAGTTGTTCTTTTTGTGATTGTTGATCAACTGACCATTGTAGGAATGGAAACTCCTCATGTGGGTGATGATCTTCTCATGTTGTGTCTACGTTCAGTCAACTGATCTGATGCAGATAGTGTGTGCATTCTCTACATCTCCTTAAAATTCGGGACAACTGCTTAATGTGCTGTTATTTACCTCATCGATGTCAATTAACCTTCATGATAGATCAATCTTTGTCCCTTAATCACTAACCCTGGAAATGAATTCCACAGCCTTGTAGGGATTTTTGTGGTGCATAGGTAATGCCTTTACCTCTGAACCAGGAAACCTGGGTTCATGGACAACCTGTTCCAGAGATGTGTAATAATGTTTCTGAATAGGTTGATTAGGAAAGTAGGTTAAATAAAATGAAAGAAACTTCATCTGGAGAACGCTGTTGGTATAATGACAGTGTCCTCCACCTTCTATAGCCAGGAATCCCGGTTCAAGTTTCACCTGTTCCTGAAGTAGCATCTCTGAATGGGTTGATTAGGAAGCTATCAAAGGTTTCTTCTGTCATCCATCTAAAAGACTAGCATTCAACCAAATATCAATTGACCCTCCTTCATGATTTTCATGGAAATTGTTTGAGGTAGCCAGTCATCTTTTTGATCTTATGTTGAAGAAAAACAACTGCAAATAGTGAAAATCTAATAACATGACAAATATGCAACACGTTATTCAGAATGTGTAATGCAAGATTAACTATTTGCAAAATTGTAAAACAACTGAGAGTATTTCACTGGATATTTGAAGAAATTAGGGAAGATCAGGAAGAAACAATAGATACTTCAACTAAGAAGTGGAAAGTAATGTATTACTAACAAACCTGCTGCTTACAGCCTGAATTTTTAATTAGAAGGGGAAGTTCTCAGAGATACCAAGAGGTCTGAGTACTTCGTTACAAATTCATGAGAGGATGTTGTGAGCTCCAAATTATTTCAAATTGTTTCACTAGAGGGTGCTGCAAGATCAGTTCTTTCTGCTAACTGATTGCTTTTGATTTGTGATCCTGTTCTTCGTAAATTACATGTCTTCCAACTTCAATTTCCATTTATTATCACTGCCCAATATTTAATATTCCTGTTGAGTCTGTGCAGCTTTTGACAGATCAGAAAGATTTTATAATCCTGTTCTTATGGGTTTAATGTGTTTACTTTTCAACTTAACCTGGTAGTCCTTGTTGAATTTACAGCTAACGTGAGGGGTGCTCTGCATACATTCCATGTAGTGGGGGATTCATTCATAAAGGTGGATGCAATTTTTCTGTTTTATTCTATTTTTGTTACTGTTTGTCTTTATCTGATTATGCTTTTGAAAAGTATCTACCTGAAATAACTGCCCAGAGGCCGGTATCCCATCACCAAGTCTTTAGTTTTATATTCTCTATTCATATTCCCTATTAACTGAAGCTAATGAAGTTATTCCTAATCTTATGGTTTTGGAACATTTTGATGCATATAATACAATCATAAAAAGCAAAGTTCTGCTAAACAGGGGCATTTAACTGCATTGTATTGTGCTTAGATGTGTTTGGAAGTTTGTATGTTTTTATTCATACACTACAAAATACACAGTGGTCCATACTTATTGAGCAAACACAGTAGAGATCCTATAAAGAATGCAAAGCTGCACAGTGTTGATTTGAAACAAGCTATTCAAGGCTTTACAAGATACATAGCAATTCAGAATTGATCCAAAGAATGTTAAACTCCATTTGTGCCTCAATCATCCCGAACATTCTACTTGGTTTCCTTCCCAAGAGATGAGTGTAGTGGAGGTTCACAAGGCTGATACCAGATATGGCAGGACTATCATAAGAGAAGAGATTGGTTTGACTGGGCCTATATTCACTAGCTGAAAATGTGTTGCTGGAAAAGCGCAGCAGGTCAGGCAGCATCCAAGGAACAGGAGAATCGACGTTTCGGGCATAAGCCCTTCTTCAGCTCTGATCTCCAGCATCTGCAGCCCTCACTTTCTCCTATATTCACTAGACCTTAGAAAGATGAGACAGGATCTGGTTGAAATGGACAAAATTCTAACAGGACTGGACCAACTGGATGAAGGGGGCAGGGAGATGTTTTTCCAGGCTGGCGAGTCTAGAACCAAGGGACACAGTATCAGAATACAGGGTAGACCATTTAGGATTAAGATGAGGAAGGATTTCTTCATTCAAAGGAGAGGGAATCTGTGGAATTGTCTACTGCAGAAAGGCTAAGTCACTGAATATATTCAAGAAAGAGATTGATACATTTTTAGATTTTAAAGGAGTCTGGGAAGAAAGCACTGAGATAGATAGCTGCCATTAATCTATTTATTGGCAAAGCAGACTAAAATGGCAGCCTGTACCTAGCTTGTATGTCACACCACTCAATTACTGTATATATCAACAAAGTTAGAAATCCAATTTGACTGCACTGAATTATTCTCTAAATCCTAACATCTTATATCTTTTCCTGATTCACATCAATGATTGGAGATAGGTGTTGAGAGCAAATACCTATATTTTCAGATGATACTAAAGCTGGGAAGAATACTGAATTGGGAGGTTGATGCTGAGTGACTTCACTGAGGCATTGATAAGTTGGGCAAATGAGCAGAGACCTGGCAAATGAATTTCAATGCAGAGCAATGCAGGTAATCATTTTGGTTGAAGAAACGTGAAGAGCCAATACAAGCTCAATGGTACAACTTTGAGACGAGTACAGGAGCAGAGGAACCTTAGGATTCAAATGCATAATTCTCTGAAGATGGCAGGCAAGTTGAAACAATTGTTAACAGTGAGAGGATTGTTGTATTTATTAGTAGTAAAAGTAAGGAAGTGATGCTATAAGTCATTGGTCAAACCACATTTGGAGTATTGTGTTCAGTCTGGGCACTTTATTTAAGAAAGGATGTTAAAGCCCTGGAGACAGTGCAAAGGAAGATATACAAGAATGATGCCAGGAATGAGGGATTTTAGATATAGCAAAAGATTAGAGAAATTGGGCTTATCTCCTTGGAGCAGAGATGGTTAAGAGATTACTTTACTGAGATGTTCAAATCTTATGTACAATTTTGACAGGGTAAAGAAGAATATTCTGCTTCGGTATGTCAGTGACTAGGGGTTACAATTTCAAGATTGTCAGCAAAAATGCTGGGAGTGAGATGAGGAGAAACATTTTTATTCAGAGAGTTGTTAGTCTTTGAAAAGCGCTGCTCTGGAGAGTATTGGAGGCAGATTCCATCAGAGGTTTCAAAAGCGAGTTGGATATATATTTGCAGGTAATGAATTTGGAGTGCTACAGAGATAGAGCTGGAGAGTGGGACTGGCTGGGTAGCACTTTCCAGAGCTGGTACAGACATGATGGGTCAAATAGCCTCCTTCTGTATTGTAAAATTCTATTATTCTAAGAGCAGTTAATTATTTAACTATCCTTCACCAAGAAAATCATAAAGATACTCTTATCCTTAGGAGCAAGATGACAGTGAATGTTCACAATGAAAAGTTTCAGAAGCTAGTTAATTAATATATAATTGCTTTGTGTCTTATCATTTTAAGTATTCAATAACAGTGAAACAGAAGTGTAAAATGTGAGAGAGACAGAGAGAGAGAAACCTCATACAGCAGCTCCACGTCCTTATATGACTTCTGGAACACAGGATTAATAGGAATGTTGGAATCTAGATTTCTTTTTAGCCTCTGTGCAGATGGGAACAGAACTAGAAGAGGAAAAGAAAAAGAAATGTTGTTAATGTGAATAAAACAATAACAAAATCATGAACTTCAAACAATTCAATCTCAATAATATTCCATTAAGAACAGCATGTGGGCACAAATTAATGAACACCTGACAATGATATTATATTCAGTGCAAAACATAACATTCATTCATACTTTATATACAGTTGCCATCATGTAACAAACTCGAGGATACAGTTTCAGCTCTGAGTTCAATTCCCAGTTCTGGAGTAATTGTACCCTAAATTCTATATGTTTTGAAAATATTGTTGCCCTGAATTTTTCACTTAAAACTGTTTGCATATTAGTAAATGTGAAATCTGTTATCAACAATCAGAATCAGGCGGCATTTAAAATACATTCTTCACAGGAAGTGTTGCTTCAAAAAAATAATCCTTTGTATATTTGGTTAAATTTGCATAAAACAGATGAAGATAGGTTTCTATGGTAAAAATAAGCATTTTAACCACCATGTCAATTTAAGAGCTCTGAATTGTGTTTTTCTTGAGGTGTAAGCATTGTTGGGAAGGTCAGCATTTACTATCCATCTTGCTAGTGAGCTCCTTTCTTGAATTCCTGGAGTTCACGTGCTCCAAGTGCACCTACAGTGCAGTTAAGGAGGGGGGAGCTCCAGGATTTTGAGCAAATGACTGAAGGATTGGCTGCATAATTTCAAGGAGAAAGTGAGGACTGCAGATGCTGGAGATCAGAGCTGAAAATGTGTTGCTGGAAAAGCGCAGCAGGTCAGGCAGCATCCAAGGAGCAGGAGAATTGATGTTTCGGGCATGAGCCCTTCTTCCTGCATAATTTCAATTCAGGATGGTGTGTGGCTTGGTGGGGAGCTTGAAAGCGACTGCATTCCCACTCATTTGCTGACTTTGTCCTTCTGGTTAGTAGCTGTTGCAGGTTTAAAATGTGTTGCCAATGAAGCCTTGATGAGTTGCTGCAGTGCATTGGTACATGATAAAATGCTGTCACATGGTGGTGGAGGAAATGATTGATTCGGTTTTTTAAAATTCACTTGGAGGGAACGTGGGCGTTGCTAGCCGGCATTGATTGCCTGTCCACAGTTGCCCTTCAGAAGGTGGCGGTGAGCTGTCTTCTTGAAACACTGCAGCCCATGTCCTGTAGGTAGATGCATGATGACCTGAGGGAGGAACTCCAGGATTTTGACCCAGCGACAGTGAGGGAACAGCAATATATTTCAAAGTCCGGATGGCAAATGGCTTGGAGGGGAACTTGAGTTAGTCTTGTTCCCATGTATCTGCTGCCTTTGTCCTTCTCGATGGAAGCGTTTGTGGGTTTGGAAGATGCTGTCTAAGGATCTTTAATGAATTTTTGCAGTGTATCTTGTAGATAGTATACATTGCTACTACTGAGTGTCAGTGTGGAGGGAGTGGATGCTTGTGGGTGTGAAACCAATCAAGTGAGCTGCTTTGTCCTGGATGGTATCAAGTTTCTTGGGTATTGTTGGTATTGCATTCATCCAGGCAAGTGGGGAGTATTCCATCACACTCCTGACTTGTCCTTTGTGGATGGTGGACAGACTTCAGGGAGTCAGAAGGTGAGTTACTCACTGCAGTATTCTTAAACTCTAATCTGTTCTTGTAACCATTGTGTTTATGTGGTGAGTGCAGCTGAGTTTCTGGTCAATGGTAACCTTCAGGATTTTAACAGTGGGGGATTCAGTTATGGTAACACCATTCAATGCCAAGAGTTAGTGATTAAATTAGGAGAAAGTGAGGACTGCAGATATTAGAGATCAGAGTCAAGAGTGTGGTGCTGGAAACACACGGCAGGTCAGGCAGCATCCAAGGAGCAGGAGAATCGATGTTTCAGGCATAAGCCCTTCATCAGGAATGAGGCTTGTGGTCCGGGGATGGATGGGGTTGCTGAGAGATAAATGAGAGGGGAGTGGGGTTGGGGGGAAGATAGCTGAGAATGCAATAGGTTCAGCCATAGTGCGGTGGGGTTGGTTGTTGCGGGTGTCCCCTAGATGTAATCTGAAATGATCCGCAAGTAGACAGATCTTTCCCTATCCGCTCCACCCTCCTCCTATTTAGCACCTTCTCCCTCACCTTCATTGACCTCTTGCATTCTCAGCTACCTTCCTCCCAACCCCCTCCAATTTATCTCTCAGCACCCTGGTCCACAAGCCTCGTTCCTGATGAAGGGCTTATGCCTGAAACGTCGATTCTCCTGCTCCTCGGATGCTGGCTTACTGCTGTGCCTTTCCAGCACCACACTCTTGACTCAGTGATTAAATTGTCTGTTATTAGAGATGGGCATTGCCTGGCATTTGTACGGTGGGTAAATGGTACTTGCTACTTGTCAGCCCAAGCCTGGATATTGTCCAATTCGTACTTTATTTGAACATGGACTGCTTCAGTAACTGAGAAGTCATGAGTGGTGCTGAACATCTGACCTTATGATGAAGGAAAGGTCTTTGATGAAGCCGCTGAAGATGGTTGGGCCTAGCACATGACCCTGAGGAACTCCTGCAGTGATATCCTGTAGCTAAGATGACTGACCTCGAATAACCACGACCACCTATGTGCCAGGTATGACTCCAACCACTGCAAAGTTTTGAAAGGGTTCCTTGGTGTCACACTGAATGTGGCCTTGATGTCAAGGGCTGTCACTCTCACCTCTAGAATTCTGCTTTCTTGCTAATGTTTGAACCAAGGCTGTAATGAGGTCAGGAGTTGAGTGGCCCTGACGGAACCCAAACAGGCCATCACTGAGCAGGAGGTGCTGCTTGATAGTACTGTTGCTGACAGCTTCCATCACTTGTCTGATGATTGACAGTAGACTGATGGGGCGGGTTGGATTTGTCTTGCTTTGTGTGTACAGGACATATTTTCCAAACTGTCAGGTGGATGCCCGTGTTGTACCTTTGTAGGGTATCTCAAGTGTGGAAACAGGCCATTTGGCTGTACTAGAACAGCTTGGCTAGGCGAATGGCAAATTCTGGAGCACAACTCTTCAGTATTATTGCAGGAATATTGTCCGGGCCAATAATCATTGCAGTGTCCAGAGCCTCCAACTCTTTCTTGATATCATGTGGAGTGAATTGAATTGGCTGAAGGCTGAGGAGACTTAGATGATTGTCCACTCGGCACTTCCGGTCAAAGATTGCTGCCAGTACTTCAGGCTTATCTTTTGTACTGATGGGTTGGGCTTTACCATCATTGAGGATGGGGATATTTGCGGAGCCTCCTCCTCCAGTGAGTTGTTTAACTGCCCACCACCATTCATGACTGGATGTGACTGGACCGCAGAGCTTAGATCCAATCCATTGATTGTGGAATTGCTTAGGTCTGTCTATAACCTGCTTCTTGTGCTGTTTGGCATGCAAGTCGTCCTGTTTGCTGGCTTCACTGGGTTGACACCTCATTTTTAGGTATGCTTGGTGTTGTTCCTAGCATGTGTGCCTGCACTCTCCATTGAACCAGGGTTGAACCCCTGCCTTGATGGTCATGGTTGAGAGGGGTATATGCCGATTGTGCTGGAGTACAATTCTGCTGCTGTTGATGGACACAATGCCTCATGGATGCCCAGTCTGGAGTTCAACGTCAGTCCCATTTAGTACAGTGATAGTGCCACACAACTCAATAGAGGTTATTCTCAACATGTAGGTGAAACCTCATCTCTATAATGACTGTGCGGAGGTCACTCTTACGATATTATCATGGACAGATGCATCTGCAGCCGGCAGATTGGTAAGGATGAGGTCAAGTGTGTTTTTCTCTCTTGTTGGTTCCCTCACCACCTGCCACAGTCCTAGTCCAGTAGCAATGTCTTTTAAGAACCGACTAATTCAATCAGTAGTACTGCTGCCGAGTCGCTCTTGGTGAATATTGAAATCCCCCACCCAGGATGCATAATTATCACACTCAGTGCTTCCGTAAGTGTTCTCAACATGGAGGAGTACTGATTCATCAGCCAAGGGAGGATGATATGTATGTGATAATCAGCAGGCAATTTCCTTGATCATGTTTAACCTGAAGCCATGAGACTTCATGAGGTCCAGAGTCAATGCTGAGGACTCCCAGGGCAACGATCTCCTTCCTGGCTGTATACCACTGTGCTGCTACCTCTGCTGGTGGGACAGAACTTAGAGTCATAGAGTCATACAGCATGGAAACAGACCCTTTGGTCTAATCAGTCCATGCTGAACATAATCCCAAATTAAACTAGTCCCACCTGCCTACTCCTGGCCCGTTTTCCTCCAAACCTTTCCTATTCATGTGCTTATCCAAATGTCTTTTAAATGTTGTAATTATGCCCACATCCATCACTTCCTCAGGAGGTTCATTCCACACATGAACCACCCTCTATGTAAAAAAAATTGCCCCTCAGGTCTTTTTTAAATCTTCTCCTCTCACCTTAAAAATGTGCCCTATAGTCTTAAAATTCCCTGTCTTTTGGAAAAGACAACTACCATTAACTCTATCTATATCCCCATAACATATCCAGAAATGGTGATGGCGGAGTCTGGGATATTGTCTGTAAGGTATGATTCCGTGAGTATGATTATGTCAGGCTGGTGTTTGACCAGTCTGTTAGATAGGGCAGAAGTGGGTATTGCAGGTGCTGGAGATTAGAGTCAAAATTAGAGCGGTGCTGGAAAAACACAGCATCTGAGGAGCAGGAAAATTGACATTTTGGGCAAAAGCCCTTCATCAGGAATGAGGCTTCATTCCCAGTCTGTTAGACAATTCTCTCAATTTTGGTACTAGCTCCCAGATGTTAGTCAGGAAGCCTTTGCAGTATCAACAGGGCTGTTTCTGCCATTGTGTCTTCTAGTGCCTTGGTCAATGCCAGGTGATCCGTTCAGTTTCATTTTTTTATTAAGACTTTGTAGATATTGATACAACTGATTATCTTGGTGAACATTTCAGAAGGTAGTTGACAGACAACCACGTTGCTGTGGGTCTGGAGTCACATGTGGGCCAGCCCAGATGAGAATGGCAGATTTCCTTCCCTGAAGGACGATAGTGAGCCAGATGAAAGTTTTTCTGACAGTCGATAGTGGTTTCTAGTCATCAGTAGTTTCTTAATATCAGATTTCCTTTATAATACTGAATTCAAATTCGGAATGAGAGACTTGTAAATTCTGATGGGCCGACTGTGAGACGGTGAGTAATTTTCCAAGAATTACAAGTTTCTGATAAGACCTTTTGGAATGGATTCTCATTGTTGGTAACCTTCAGGATGTTGTTGGTGGGGCAGTCATCAATGGAAATGCCATTCAATGTAAAGGGGAGATGGGTGGATTCTCTTGGTTAGAGACGGTCATTGTCTGACACTGATGTGTCATTAATTTTATTTGTTACTTCACAACCCAAGCCTGGATGTTTTCTAGGTCTTACTGTGTGTGGGCAAAGGTTGCCTCTGTAACCAACGAGTTAAAAATTATGCAATTATCAGCAAACATTTTCACTTCTCAGTTTAATTCAGAAGGTATCTCATTGATGAAGCAGGAAATAATTGGGCTGCACGCTATTCTGAAGAATTCCTGTATCAACATCCATGAGCTGAGACAATTGGTTCTGACAATCATAATCATCTTCCTTTATGCATGGAATGTCTTCAATTAATGGAGAGCTTTTCCTTTGATTCTCATCGGCTTAAATATTTGCTAAGCCTGCTTGATGTGGCACTCAGTCAAATGCTGCCTTAATGTCAAGGGCAGTCAATTTCATCTCGCCTGTGGAGTAAAGCTGTTTTGTCCATGTTTATACAAAGGTGTGTAACGAGGGCAAGAGCTTAGTGGTCCAGTTGAGCATTAGTGAGCAGGTGATTGCTAATTACGTCCCACTTGGTATCACTGTTGACGACTCTTTCCATCACTTCATTGACCATCGAGAGTAGACTGACGGGATGGTAAATGGTCAAATTAGATGTGTTCTGCTTTTTGTGTACAGGGTCTACCTGGGTAATTTTCCACAGTGGTACAACTGTACTGGAACATATGCAATCAGTTTAAAATCACACAACACCAAGTTATAGTCCAACAGGTTTATTTGGAAGCAGTAGCTTTTGGACCACTGCTCCTTCATCAGGTGATTGTGGAGAATAAGATTGCAAGACACAGAATTTATAGCAAAAGTTTCCAGTGTGATGTAACTGAAATTATATATTGAAAAAGACCTGAATTGGTTGTTAAGTCTCTCATCTTTTAAAATGATCATGTTAGCATACCCACCATATACGTGGCAGGTACTCATGCAACTCAGAAAACATTGTCTACCTCATACGCTGCAGGCTTGGATGCCCTGAGGCACGGTACATTGGTGAGACCAAACAGAGGCTACGGCAACAGATGAATGGACACCACAGAATAATCAACAGACAGGAGTGTTTCCTCCCAGTCGAGAACACTTCAGCGGTCTGGGACATTTGACTTCAGTCCTTTGGGTGACCATCCTCCAAGGCAGGCTTCAGGACAGGCAGCAGTGAAAAGTGGCCGAGCACAGGCTGGTAGCTGAGTTCCGTACCCATAGTGAGGGTCTCAACTGGTACCTTGGGTTCATGTTACACTACAGGTGACCCCATTGCACTATATATATGTATATATAACACACACAAACACACACACACACTCTCTCACAGACATTCGTAGTCCCCCCAAATCACACCCCCCAACGCACACATATACATATAAGTTTGTGGGGTGAATTTGAACTTGGAGAATTACATTTTACTTTGCTCAAAAAATGCAGGAATCCATTGAAGATTCTGTAAATTTGTTTTTAGATTAGAGTCAGTCTGACCGTTGTGGCACAGACAGCCTCACAGGGAGCTAACACCTTCAATACATTATGTGGGCCGACATGACACCAATTGTTAAAGTTCACTTGAGAATGTAACTTTTAAAAAAGGTTTTGCAATTTGCATATGTAAGAAATGAAACCAATGTGGTCATTCTAAAAGATGAGAGACTTAACAAACAATCCAGGTCTTTTTCAATATATAATTTCAGTTACATCACACTGGAAACTTTTGCTATAAATTCTGTGTCTTACAATCTTATTCTCCACAATCACCTGATGAAGGAGCAGTGCTCTGAAAGCTAGTGCTTCCAATTAAACCTGTTGGACTATAACCTGGTGTTGTGTGATTTTTAACTTTGTACATCCCAGTCCAACATCGGCTTCTCCAAATCATACGCAATCAGGCTTGTCTTGATACCACATAAGGTGAATTGAATTAATTGAAGATTGGCATATATGATGATAGGGTGTTCAAGAAGAAGCTAAGATGGATCATTCACTCAGCACTTTCAGTTGAGAGTGGTCGCAAATGCTTCAGCTTTATCTTTTGCACTAATGTGTCACAATTAGCGATGGGACTGTTTTCAAAACCTCTTCACTGGTTAGTTGTTTAATTGTATACCACCATTCATGACAACATGTGGCTGAACTGCAGAGCTTTGATGTGAGCTGTTGATTTTGGAATGGCTTAGTCTATCTATCTTCCAGTGCTTAGCATGTGCACAGTTTTGTCTTGTAGCAACCTAACTTTAATGCAACTTTAAAACAATGTATATAACTCTCTTCCAGTCACTTTGGGGTACAAATTCAGTTTCTATAAATTAAAGCAAAAAACACAGTTGAAAGCATTTCAACCTATCAGTTTACGTCCTTGCATCTAAAACAAAGTTTACGTTTTGAAGTCTCAAAGTAAGCCTGAAAATGTAACTAGCAGAGATTCCAAATGGTGATTTGTTTACCCTAAACACCAATTTTCTGAGAAGGACGTGCAGTTTTTAAAACTTGCACAAAAGATTGCAGAAGAATGAATCCAGCTGAAAGCACTTCTAGATCATTTGACAATTTTGACTGAATTATACTGAAGAAACCAGCAAAATCAAGTGGAAAACCCAAGTAATTGTTTTCAAATATATTATCAGCTTTTTTGCAAATATTCTTTTAATAACCAACACTCAGAGATGCACAATTTTTGCTTACTTCATTGGTTTATATTGACTTCATTCATCAATTTGTATCAAACCGTAAACATAATTTCAGTACTTTTCTCAGTTCAGTTGGCTGGTTTGCAATGCAGCGTGACATCAGCAAGGGTTCAATTCCCATACTGGTTGAGGTTACTATGAAGATCCCACCTTCTCAACCTCATCCCTCACATGAGGTGTGGTGACCCTCCGATTAAAGCAACATCAGTCACCTCTCTCTCAAATGAAGAGCAGCCTCTGGGACTATGGCAACGTTACATTACCCACACTAATGCATCTCCATTTTATAATGTGTAAGATATGCCAAACTACAGTCAATTCTGCTACAACACAGTAGTTCCATTCTCGTGCAATCTTGTGTTATAAGAAAATTGTGTACTAGCAGCACCATTTAAACACATGTGGCCGGAATCACGTTATAACCAGTAGACATTTTCTAAGTTTGTGCTTTACACATAGTTTGCCCAATTCACCAAATATGTTATAGCGAATTCATGTTCAAGAAACACTCATTATAGCAGAATGATCTGTATTCTGATGTAGCCAATGTTTGTGACAGCATGAAGCAACCAGGCCTATGTTCATTCCCACATCAATGACAAGTACATTCAATAATTTTCTTGTGTTTACTTCAACAGTAAAAAACATGTTGATTTGAATTTATTTTGGCACCCATAAGCTGTAGAAGTTGGAACTGATATCTAAAGGAAATATCCTCATACTTTACATTCCAACATCTGTTTTCACTTATTAAAGTGCCAACAATACAATTTTTTAAAAACTGCACTGATGTTTAAAGGTTTAAAATTTGACAAAAATATATCCTATTTTCTGAAATTCTTTTCCCCTTCTCAATTGTGTTTTTTAGTCACTTATCAGCATGCATATATGCTGGGAATATTATTTACTACTCTTAGACTTTTTTATGCAATCCTCAATTAGCTAGCTAGTTAAGACATTCAGTAACAAAATATACAGACCTGGAAGGTCTCAAGTTCGCTGTCTAGACTCTATTGAGCAGCTGATACTCATATTTGAGATTTTAGTATGAGACTGGGCATCTTGGATTAGAAAACAAAGGTGAGGTAATTGGGGTTCCTGCCCTTGTGTATAATCCTCAAGGTCATGGGAGTCAGGCTGTCAAAAACCATACGAAAACCGACTGTCTTACTTCATATATAAGGATAAAGCACATCTGTGAAGCCAACCTGCAACACGATTTAGTCGCAAAATGAAAGAATGCCCTACTCTAGTGTCCACGAAAAGCACAACGACAGCGTGCTGCAGCACTGTGGGTCTACTACATCATATGGATAGTGGCCATTCAAGCAGGTAACTCACACCATTTTCTCAAATGTGCTGCATGACCTGAATTTTAGACTTGAACTCACACACAAATAACATTCACTTCACAGAAATGTCAATCAATCACCATCACCAACAGGAAGGAACTTAACCATTTCACCTGCACAGTTAAAGGTAGTACAAGTGCTAAAACTCCCTTTGTCACCATCCGCCATTGACCAGAAACATAACTGGACGAGGCAGTGCAGATGCACTTTGCAAATACTACCAAAGTCCCACTCATCATTCTGACTTGGAACTTTACTGAGATTGTTCAGTATCACTGGTTCAAAAACCTGGAACTGCCGTGCATCAAGGAGTATTTTGCATCAGTATTTACTGTGGAAAAGGATATGAATATAGATTGTAGGGAAATAGATGGCGACACCTTGAAAAATGTCCAGATTACAGAGGAGGAAGTGCTGGATGTCTTGAAACGCATAAAGGTGGATAAATCCCCAGCACCTGATCAGATGTACCCTAGAACTCTGGGGGAAGCAAGAGAAGTGATTGCTGGGCTTCTTGCTGAGATATTTGTATCATTGATAGTCACAGGTGAGGTGCCAGAAGACTGGAGGTTGGCTCACGTGGTTTCACTGTTTAAGAAGGGTGGTAAGGACAAGCCAGGGAACTATAGACCAGTGAGCCTGATGTCAGTGGTGGGCAAGTTGTTGGAGGGAATCCTGAAGGACAGGATGAAAATGTATTTGGAAAGGCAAGGACTGATTAGGGATAGTCAACATGGCTTTGTGCGTGGGAAATCATGTCTCACAAACTTGATTGAGTTTTTTGAAGGAGTAACAAAGAGGATGGATGAGGGCAGAGCAGTAGATGTGATCTATATGGACTTCAGTAAGGTGTTTGACCAGGTTCCCCATGGGAGACTGGTTAGCAAGGTTAGATCTCACAGAATACAGGGAGAATCTGCCATTTGGGTACAAAACTGGCTTAAAGGTAGAAGGCAGAGGGTAGTGGTGGAGGGTTGTTTTTCAGACTGGAGACCTATGACCAATGGAGAGCCACAAGTATCGGTGCCGGGTCCTCTACGTTTTGTCATTTAAATAAATGATTTGGATGCAAGCATAAGAGGTATAGTTAGTAAGTTTGTAGATGACACCAAAATTGGAGGTGTAGTGGACAGCGAATAAGGTTACCTCAAATTGCAACAGAATCTTGATCAGATGGGCCACTGGGCTGAGAAGTGGCAGATGGAGTTTAACTCAGATAAATGCGAGGTGCTGCATTTTGGGAAAGCAAATCTTCGCAGGAATTATACACTTAATGGTAGGGTCCGAGGGAATGTTGCTGAACAAAGAGACCTTGGAGTACAGGTTCATAGCACCTTGAAAGTGGAGTCGCAGGTAGATAGAATAGTGAAGAAGACATTCAGTATGCTTTCCTTTATTGGTCAGAGTACTGAGTATGGGAGTTGGGAGGTCATGTTGCAGCTGTATGGGACACTGGTTAGGCCACTGTTGGAATATTGCGTGCAATTCTGGTCTCCTTCCTATTGAAAAGATGTTGTGAAACTTGAAAAGGTTCAGAAAAGATTTACAAGGATGTTGCCAGGGTTGGAGGATTTGAGCTATAGGGAGAGGCTGAACAGGCTGGGGCTCTTTTCCCTAGAGCGTCAGAGGCTGAGGGGTAATCTTCTAGAGGTTTACAAAATTATGAGGGGCATGGATAGGATCAATAGACCAAGCATTTTCCCTGGGATCGTGGAGTCCAGAACTAGAGGGCATCGGTTTAGAGTGAAGGGAAAAGATATAAAAGAGACCTAAGGAGCAACTTTTTCACATACAGGGTGGTATGTGTATGGAATGAGCTGCCAGAGGAAGTGGTGGAGGCTGGTACAATTGCAACATTTAAGAGGCATTTGGATGGGTATATGAATAGGAAGGGTTTGGAAGGATATGGGCCAGGTGCTGGCAGGTGGGACTAGATTGGGTTGGGATATCTGGTTGGCATGAACGGGTTGGACCGAAGGGTCTGTTTCCGTGCTGTACATCTCTATGGCTCTGTGACTCTGGATGTATTTACACCACATGGACTTCAATGCTTCAAGAAGGCAGCCCCTCCCCCACCATATTACCATCTCAAGGGCAATGAGTTATTTACTTATTTATTTTTATTTATTCATTTGTAGGATGTGGGTATCACTGGCTGGGCCAGCACTTATTTCCCATCCCTAGTTGCCCTTGAGAAGGTGATGGTGAGCTGCCTTCTTGAACTGCTGCAGTCATCTGCTGTGTCATTAGGGAGGGAGTTCCAGGATTGTGACCCAGCGATAGTGAAGGAATAGCAAAACATTTCCAAATCAGGATGATGGGTGGCTTGGAGGGGGAACTTGAAGGTGGTGGTGTTCCCATGAATGTGCTGCCCTTGTTCTTCTAGATGGTCGTGGTCATGGGTTTGGAAAGTGCTTTCTGAGGATCTTTGGTGAATTTCTGCAGTGCATCTAGTAGATAGTACACACTGATGCTACTGAGCATCAGTGGTGGAGGGAGTGAATGCTTGTGGATGCAGTGCCAATCAAGTGGGCTGCTTTGTTCAGGATTGTGTCAAGCTTCTTCAGTGGCCTTGGGGCTGCACTCATCCAGGCAAGTGGGAAATATTCCATTACACACCTGACTTGAGCCTTGAGATGGTGGACAAACTTTTAGGAGTCAGGAGATGCATTAATTACCACAGTATTCCCAACTTCTGACCTGCTTTTGTAGCTGCTGCATTTAGGTGGTGAGACCAGTTAAGTTTCTGATCAATGATAACTCCCAGGATGTGGAGGATCCAGTGATGGTAACGCTATTGAATGTCAAGGGACGGTGGTTAGATTGTTTCTTATCGGTGATACTCATAGCCTGATTTTGTGTGGTGCAAATGTTACTTACCACCTGTCAGCCCAAGCCTGGATATTGTCCAGATCTTGTTGCATTTGGACACAGACTGCTTCAGTATCTGAGGAATCGCAAATGGTGCTGAACATTGCATAATCATTGGCAAACATCCCCACTTCTGACATTATGATGGAGGGAAGGTCATTGATGAAGCAGCTAAAGATGGCTAGGCCTTGGACACTGAGGAACTCCTGCAGAGACGTTCTGGAGCTGAGATGACTGACCTCCAACAATCACAACCTCATTCCTATGTGTCAGGTATGACTCCAAGCACCGGAGAGTTTGCCCCAGATACTCATTGATTCCAGTTTTTCTCGTGCTCATTGATGCCACACTCAGTGCAATGCGGCCTTGATTTCAGGGGCTATCACTCACCTCTGGAATTCAGCTGTTTTGTCTATGTTTGAACCAAAGCTGCAATGAGGTCAGGAGCTGAGTAGCACTGACAGAAGTCAAACTGGGCTTCACTGAGCAGGTTATTGCTGAGCAGGTGCTGCTTGGTAGCACTATTGATGACACCTTCCATCATTTTACAGATTAATGAAGTTAGACTGATGGGGCAGTAACTGGCCAGGTTGGATTTGTCCTGCTTTTTATGTACAGGACATACTTGGGCAATTTTCCACATTGTCAGGTAGATGCCAGTGTTGTAACTGCACTGGAACAGCTTGGCTAGGGAAGCTGCAAGTTCTGGAGCACAAGTGCTATTGCCGGAATGTTGTCAGGCCCTGTAGCCTTTGCAGTATCCAGTGCCTCCATCTGTCCCATGACGTCACATGGAGTGAATGGAATTGGCTGAAGACTGGTATCTGTAATTCTGATATTTGTGTGGTGCAAATGTTACTTACCACCTGTCAGCCCAAGCCTGATATTGTACAGATCTTATTGCATTTGGACACAGACTGCTTCAGTATCTGAGGAATCGTGAATGGTGCTGAACATTGCGTAATCGTTGGCAAACATCCCCACTTCTGACATTATGATGGAGGGAAGGTCATTGATGGGGACCACTGGAGGAGGCCAAGATGGGTCATCCACTCAGCACTTCTGGCTGAAGATTGCTGCGAAAGCTTCAGCCTTATCTTTTGCACTGATGTGCTGGGCTCTTCCATCATTGAGGATGTTAACAATTGACCTCAGTCAGTAACACTCACGTTACACGAACAAATTAAACTTAATTAAGTCAAAGTCTTTATTTTGTAACAAAACAATCTGAGAAAACATTTGGGAAAAGAAGTGACAATATGGAGAAAAATATGAGTTGCTCATTGAATGAAAGTGAAAACAGTCTTGTTTGTTAGCAAAAGACCTGATGTACATCCCATAACTCAATGAAATTAGTGACACGATGGAAAGTGGTCATTTTTGATTAAATGTTGGTTGTATTATTCACCAAATAGTAGAACGATTGTTCAGGTGGAAATTAGTTTGGGACGTTTGTGATTCCAGACTTGGAGTGTCTGAACAAAGAGACTCCAAAGTATGATCCTCAGGCCTCATCTGAATAGTTAGGGTGAGTTCACCCTATGATAAAGCAAAATTGCAATCTGTGACCCTCAGGTTAATTTGGTTCAGGCAGTGATGGAAGTTGGCCATCAATGTTCACTTTTTTGTTGAAGTGTGAAACCCATTCATTTAAGAAAACAACAGTTTACATTTTTATTGCATAGCTACACATAGGCAGCATAGCCTTTTTTTTTAGCTAAGAGGAACTCCTGGTTTGCAGTGGAGTTGCATAGCTAAGAAGCAAGATCAGTGGGTTTGTTTCATGTGAAATGCACTTCATGCTTCTCTTTTGTTAGGGATCTGAGCCCAGCAGGCCGAACACCTGACCCATTCACAGTGGACACATTTCTCAAAGAAACTTTGACAGAAATTGATTCTTAATTTACATGGAATCATAGAATAGAATCACAGATTTTTACAGCACAGGAAAAGGTGATTCAGTCTATCATGTTTGCGCTAACTTTCTCAACAGCAACTCCCCTAGTTCTCCCATCTCGCTTCTTATCTCTTACCATGGGAATCTTTGCTTTTCAGAAGTTTATCTCTTCTGAAAGCTTCAATTGACTTTGGCTCCACCACACTCTCAGACAGTGTTCTCTGGAAGACAGTGTTCTCTCATGTTTCCATTGCTTCTTTTCCCAATCATCTAAAGTATGTTTGCTGGCAAGTTCACTTTGTGGCACTCTTGTCAAACAACTTTGGAAATCCACATACACAATATCAAAAAGGTTATTAAAATGCTTAGTCAAGTTAAACACAATTTTCCGTGTACAAATCTGATCTGCCTTGCCTTAATTAAAGTACGTGTGTCCAAGCAACTACTAGTTCTCTGGGAAATGATCATTTTAAGAGTACCAGTACCAGTATGAATAAAGTGAAAGAAAATATTGTCCTATCTTACACCCGCATATGAATAGTTTCAGCAGAGGTCACTGATTAGCAATGAAGCAGTATCGTCAGTAATTATTTACTATCTTAACCAAAGGTACAGCACTCATGAATGTCATTTCTGAAATGAGACCATTCAGCAAGAGCAGGAGGGAAAATTTGGCACTGACTGTAACCTGATTGAATAAAAAAAGGACTGCAAATTTCTCCGAAAGGGACAAAGTTGACCAAGCAGAAGAATTGCATCGGTTATATTTCCCTTTTGATACTTTCATTTTGGGTTTAAATAAATTATTTACAGAATGAAGATCTCCTTTCACTGCCCTGATCGAGCACTCCCATACTGCAAGATAGATACCCATTACTCCAGCAGTGAATAGAACACCGATCTCAGGACAAAAGAACAAAGGACAACTTACTTGCCTGTTGATGACTCTGTCTGAATTCTAAGTCTGCCACCCACCTGAGACCTTAACTTGCTGCATCTTACTGAGTCATATGTGCAGTGCTAGACAGAACAGAAAGCTAAGAAAGAGAGGAAAATGGTTGAGAGGGATAGAACGGAATAAAGAACTTTTAGATAATAAAACATGTGAGCCTCTTCAAATGTTCCACACATAATGTAACATTTAAATTCAAATACAGTCACTCGATCTATGGAAGAATTACACTGCAATGAGAATAAAGCTAATCACGTCAGCGGGTGCCATGCTTAAGTGAAACTATTCAGTGATTGATGTCGACTAGTCAGCTACAAGGACTGCCTGAAGGTGTCACTGTTCAGAAAGTGGCAACAGGGAGAGACTGAATAGGCTGAGGGGTGACCTTATAGAGGTTTATAAAATCATGAGGGACATGAATAGGGTAAATAGACAAGGTCTTTTCCCTGGGGTGGGGGAGTCCAGAACTAGAGGGCATAAGTTTAGGATGAGAGAGGAAAAATTTAAAAAGGACCTAAGGGGCAACTTTTTCATGCAGAGGGTGGTGCGTGTATGGAATGAGCTGCCAGAGGAAGTAGTGGAGGCTGGTACAATTATAACTTTCAAAAGGTAGATGAATAGGAAGTGATTAGGGGCCAAGTGTTGGCAAATGGGACTAGATTAGGTTAGGCTATCTCATCGGCATGGTTGTACAGAAGGGTCTGTTTAGGTGCTGCACATCTCTATGACTCCATGACTCTAATTAGAGCGGTCCTTAAAGCCCTTCCAATACGTTCACACAAAGGAGCATTCATCTCAACTTCTAAGGTGCCAAGTGATATTGCCAGTGACCCACCATTGAACTCCATCTCACTCAAACATTATATTATAGGGGTAATGGATTAAAAACACGAAAAAGTAAGTTAATGAACCTAAAGGGTTGGATGTTGTTAAGAAGTAGTTGCAGGTAAGTTAAGTGGAATTTTGGCACTTTTGGAGAACTGTTGGTCTGTAAACACAACTTGTGCACGCATAGTTCTGTATTCATTTTTGTGTAAGCTTCCTATTTTTGTCGGACTTCTGTCTTATGAAGAAACTTGGTAGAAGTCTTGGAAATGATAGAGAAAGTGAAAGTCTTTGTGGGAGCCTTAGGAGGAGAACAGTCAGGTCTAAAGTGACTTCATTTTACTGAGGCGACTTTTCATTTTTGCAGACATGGCTATTGTGATCTTCTCATCAGATTGCAGTCAGCAGGCTTTGCTGCTCTATTTCTTCACTTTAGCTTAACATCTTCCTCATCACATGATGAAACAGTTGCATCCCCTTGTTATTATTGTCAAGTTTTGCAAACTCAGAGGTCACTTCATATGTTACAAAGGTCCTGCATTTGGACTCAATTCCAGCACCAACTAGATTTTTCTGTGCATTCCAAATAAGACTTCAGAATGGTTATGTGTTCTACCACACTTCTTGTGATTTCGGGGTTTCTTAAGATAAGAAATATGTCCCCAGTGCACATCCTGATGTTGGAAAATATATGATATGCTTCTGTGTGTTCTTCAAGACTTCCACACCTGCCTGGAAGCCAAGACAGTAAATCGGGTGAACACCCAAGCATGGAGCTGGCCAAAGAGGAAAGATGCATTCTGTGTGGAGAGAAACAGTTTGAGAGGTAAAGTGTTAGAAAGAAAGAATTCCAGAGCTTAAGGCCTAAGCATGGCTGAAAGCTTGGATGCTAAAGGTGAAATCATTAAAATCTGGGCATGTGTCAGAGGAGAGAACAGGGGGAAGACAGATGTTCTGTTGTTTCTATGAAGTGGTTACAGAAACTGCAAGGTGCAAAGGCATGGAAAGTTTTGAAAACAGGGACATGAACTTTAAAATGAATGCTGATCCGGGAGCCACTGGATATCAGCAAGCATAGGGGTGATGGGAACCAGAACTTATCCAAGTTCTAAAGAGTGTATGGAATGCCTCTGTTAATCAATTGATTTCAGATTTCCAGCATCCACAATACAGTGTTTTTTGTTACAGTTAATCATCCTAATTCACAACTTTCAGGGCTGGAATGGTGAGATTGTTACATGATTAAAGAGTCATGTCAGCTCCCTATGTATTTAGTCCCCAGTGCACATCCTGATGTTGAAAAATATATGATATTGACATGTGGGATCAGGTAATTAGTAACACACAGTAGAGACTTATTAATGAAATAAAATTGCTGTCTGTTCATAAAATAGCGTAAAATGTATTTGCAGTATTGACTGATTCATGATCTTCCACAATTGTTGCCTGCACAAAAGGGGAGCAAACTTCAGAAAAAATTACCCTGTTAGGTTTCAACTGGAATGAATGAGGTTTTGAAAGTAAAACATTCATGCATAATTTATTGAATTTCCTGGTCTTATGAATATTGGGATCTTGGAAGTCTGCGGGAAGGACATCAATATTTGGGACCGGGTGAAAGGGGGCGAACTTCTGTGGGAATTGTCCCAATCATCTGGTATGGCTTCAATGAAACAGCTGCATAAAGCTTTAAAAAACCAATGGTAACAATTGTGCATTGTTCTTCTGGCATTTCTAGCAGCTAATTTACCAACATTACAGTGGAAATGCAACAATCCCCATCTACGCCTCCTCACCAGGCTTTTCCAGTGCTGTGCTTTACATAAGCTTGCTTTGCTAAAACTATGAGACTGGGTGCACCAGACCTGGAAATATTTATTGAAGCCTTTATCCTTCAGCCAACAAAACCAGTCTGTAAGCTTGAAGGAATTTCATTTCATCAGCTAACAGGAACTGAGCAGCAATTACTTATCAGAATTACCACTAAACATGGTTGATGTTTATCTTAATTACATCACCTGTCACACAATTTTGATGGCAGCTTTGATAAGCGTTAATCTAATGTCTTTCTATGTGCCATTAAACCACATCAAATATAATCCATGTACTATTATTATGGAAAGATTAATTCTGAAATCATTACCATTAAGTTGGAAATGGAGTTAAAAGCATGAGAAACATGTTAAGTCTATCTAAATGTTGAAAGTGCAACAGATTAATAAAGCGATCAGAGAGAAATGTGGTGGGAAATACTTCCTTTGTTAACAATGAATGGATGGAACTGCACAGCCACAGAATGGTGTCAAATCCAACTCCATAGTGCCACTGGTACTAGTGTTATAGCAATCCCAAAACTGCCGGCTGGAATGATTCCTGTTAATCCTGTTGAAGCCTGACTGTAAGGGTGCAGTCAGAGGTTGGCATGTGTTAGAAACGTGCAGAGTAAGCGGATCAATTAGACATTAGTATAATGATACAATCTGCCATTTTGGACTGCACAGGTCCACTTAATGCCCTCCCTTAGATCCTAGCTGGGCATATTCATAAGGGACCCTCTCCCCATCCTCACAAGCAACACCCTCAAACTTCCCTGTTGGTGTTAGTTAGAAACCACCCATGCAACTTTCAGATGAGGTGTCTTTGACATTCTTGGTGCAGGTTTAGTGAAAGGTGTGTGTTCAGTACTGTACAAATGGAGTCTTTTTTTTTCATTTTTGCATTTATAAGACAGTGATGTTGGATTCTAATAAAGATGCCAAAGGATTTGGAAGACTTGTCTGGTGGAAGGCTGTTTCAGTGCACTCACTCCTCATTACCTGCAGATCCATGCAATTGCAAGGTTGGCCTCCATTTTATTGTGCCATTGATCTGTCCAGTCTAATTGTTCAGTCTTTGACAGTAGTTAGGAGAATTACATGGTAGCAGTATCCTCATTTTCTGTTATCCATGGGATGTCTGTGCCCTTGTACTGCATGTATAGTGAGGATTTGCTGTACTGGGGCCATTGTTGCAGTACGTCTGAGCCTGCAGCATACATTGGAGATACAGCAAGGGCATCAGAGAAGGGTAGCAATACACAAAGGAAGGAGGAGCATGGATCTAAGGAGAAGGCACAAAAGGCCATTCGAGACTGAACTCCGTGCACTATCTGAACACATTTATTTTTACTACAACCTCTCCAATCTAGCCTTTAAACACGCAGCAGAGCAAAATTGGTGCTGCCAACGGCTGTCAAGATTACTTCACCCTTACTTTCAATAGTGGTAAATCCTTCATGGTTACTACATGGCACTCATTGTAGCTATACTGTTCTATGAGACACAGATGATAGTAGCAGCTATTCCACTTGTGAGCATTTGTATACTGCCAACAAATGCCCTATACAGAAAAAAGAGCATTTCATTGACTTCTCATTTACCAGGGAGTAGCAAAAGGAGTGAGCATGAGATTTGGCTGGATTGATGAGATTTGCAAAGGTCCACAGTGCAAATGACTGAACACAATTGGCTTTTGTCTCTCTGCATACCACATAGTAATGAAGACATATTACACTTCATTAAGATGCAATTGATTTGTACTTGAGAGTTTTGTTTATTTTTGTAAACTTGTAAAAATGTTAAATTTCTAATAAAAATATCTATTAAAAAAAAAGGTGCAATTGATGCCTGACAATATCAACGAACTAGCTTGTCCTGTTGTCACATCACATTTATTCATCCTGCACCAGTCAACTACTCCCACCAGGAAGAAGCAGAGACTGGCTGCTGAGTGACAAGGTTTGTCCAATCCATATTTTGGTCATGTCTCCCCTCCATTACTCAATAATATGAGGACAACATGTCTGCAATGAGAGTCATGCAGCTACCTGGACTACCACGGAAAAAACCGTTGATGTTCTGATGCCATGGCCCTACTGCCCGGATTACACTCAGATCTTTCTCAGTATGTGTTGCAAACTAAGCAACTGTGCTATCATGAGGGCCACTCCTTGGCCACTGCAGAAAAAAAAGAATGGCAGGAACCTCCTCACTTTGAAAGGACTGATTGTGACTGGATCCTCAGACATTGATTCCCCTGAGATATCATCCCAACATGACAGTTACTCCACAACTGCGCACCTTTCCATTCCTTTGGTAGGGACCATCACACTGTTGTTTGTCCAAAAGCTGAAAATAAAAGACACCAACATAAACATTTCATTCCAACTTAATCCAAAGCATTTCTAATAACATATTCAAAACTGAACTGTCCACTCCTGGTTTTCCCTTTGTGCCTGCCTTGTAGGTGATCTTTCCTCTCTAATGTTCCTACCCAGGGCTAACCCAATAACTACGGCATGACTGTTGGACAGCTGGTGACTTTCACTGGGGAAGACTGCAAATGGTCCTGAAAGATCATTTGAAACAGGTTTTTTGCGCCTTAAGGGCCAACATGCACCATCTCAGCATAGGTGGCAACACTCTGGACAGACTGCATGAAATGTAATAACAAGGACAGGTGGAGCAGCAGTGAAGTGGGAATGAATGCTGCTATCCTGAGAAGAATCAGCAGTTGTGCACAACATGGAGTTACTGTCACTTCTGCAGGTTGACTCCCCAGCAATCCCGAACAAACTGTTGGAAAACAGCTTGCTGGGAGAGACTGCATAGTAGACAGGCAGGAAGTTGGAAGAACACAGCAAACCAGGCAGCAACAAGAGGTGGAGAACTTGACATTTCAGGTGTAACCCTTCTTCAGGACTGCATGCCCATTTGAACACATACACCTGCAGCCCTGATGGCAGCAGTCTGAACCTGTGTCACACTACACTGAGCCTGCACAGTGACAAGTACAGGTCTCAGTCTGAGTGTTCACAATAACTCCAAAACATGGAGTAGCTTCTGTCTGTTGTTGCAATGGAAGCTGAGATATGAGTCACTCTTTTGTTGTGTGATCTTTGAGCTGCAATGTTAGGACTCCATGACATCAACATACATTTGCTCCAGGGTCCTTATGTAAGTCACCAGACACAAAAGAATGTTGTGTTCACAAGAGCTGACAAGTTGGTCACCATTTCCAGTCTGGAAAGGATGGCTACAAGCTCCATGTAAAGTCCTGTGTCAAATCAAAGCCAAACTCTTTGAACTCCTTATCACTAGCGAGGAAAAATCAATGGTGGGTCTGCCAATGCACCAAGCCTCTCAATGTGCATTCCCATAAGCATTTTCCTCCATGATCAAATCCAGGATCTCTGCCAAGTCCTCCATTGACGAGCTTGTTGGCAATCTCACCCATCAGATGCACTTGCCTCTGCCCTGGCCCAGACCACTCATGCCCAGTGACTCACCAGATGCTAATTGCAGCTCTGGAGTGCCCTTTAAGGTCTGGACAGTATCAATATCCGAGCTAATGCCTCTGCGTATCCATCAAAGTAACAGTGCTTCAATACACCAATCTCCAGTACCTCATCGAAAGACCTCTGGGCTATTGCTCCATGTTGTCCTATGCCTGGCAGAAGCTCTTCCTGAGAGTGTGCTAGCAGCTCCTGTAGCCTGACTGTGGATCCACTTTAAAAGAGTACTGACTTCCTTTGCAAGGTGCACCTCCAGACAGTCACAAAGCACACCACAGCCAATTAGTTATTTGTAAGTATAATTTCCTTTTGTGTTCACAACCAGTGCAGTCCATCTGTGTAAAACAGATGTTCCAAAAAACAATGAAATAAATGAACAGTTAATGTTTATTTGATAAAAAGGATATAGGGATAAGGACAAACATTGACTAGGATGCTAGATCCATTGTTCTGTTGTAGTGGCATGGTGTCATTGATATAAAAATGATCAAAAAATGCAGCCTTAACTTTATGTTCACTAACGTGCTCTGGGGAAGGAAACTTGGCATCCTTTCCCAGTCTAGTCTACATGTGACTCCAGATCCACAGCAATGTAATTGACTATTAAGTGCCATCTGGGGATGGGCAATAAATGCTGGACTGGCCAGTAACACCTTCATCCCATGAATGAATAGAAAAGAAACCTCTCATCAATTGCATCTCTGACAATGGAACACAATGAAATAACTCCACAAAGGCCTGCACACATGAATAGCTATCTCAGAGTCTAGAATGAACAGAAACTCTGACAGTCCTGTTTATATCTGTCAGCCAGAACTCCCTAACAGCCTCAATCAGGAAATTCCTATTTTATGAGGTCTATCGGGCTGACCTCATTCCAATCACTATGCACTGTCTCTGCACTAAAGGGCTAAGTTAAATTACAATTATCAATCATTCTTTGATTAAGGAAGTAAATGTATGAATGACACAGACCATGAATATCCAAAATATAACTCTTGATCTATTCTGCTTTCTCAAATGTAATCCTGGATGTGTTGCAGTTTGTTTCACAACCTGTGGTCTAGGAAGAAGGAAATCACCCAGCTTTCCCACTCCCTGCCAACAGATCTGGCTGAGAGATCGCTCACTGGGGAGAATGGCTACTTCTGCAAGATATAGGACCCTAAAACCATAACTTCAGATGTCTCATATTTTTGATCTCCATAATTCTTTCTAAATGCTCTTGCAGAAAGATCAAGGTAAATGAATGAAAAGACAATATACAGTCATGATTTGGTAATGCCGATGTTGGGCTGGGGTGTACAAAGTTAAAAATCACACAACACCAGGTTATAGTCCAACAGGTTTAATTGGAAGCACCTGATGAAAGAGCAGTGCTCCAAAAGCTGATGCTTCCAATTAAACCTGTTGGACTATAACCTGGTGTTGGGTTACTTTTAACTTTGTACAACATATAGTGTCATTTTCTCCTCTACAGTGTTAGCTAAAATAAATGACTGGCAAGAAAATGTTGAGTGGGTGCTCCTTGGCTATGTTGAAATAAACGTTCATAATTTTATAGTTGGTCCTAAACTGCAGGGGAAAAGGAAACAAGGAAGCCGTATCACTGAAACAATTCTGAAGTTGAGGCATCCCTTTCAAAACGCAGAGTTAGAATGGTGAGACACACTTTGGTGAAAAGATAAGCCCCAGGACAATGTTGTCTAGGATTAAAGTACATGCATACATGCAGTAAATGCAGGAGAAAGCAAACAGGTTAAGGGCAAATCAAGAAAGTGATAAGCATTTTCAAAAGTAAATTTATTAGTAGTCAAAATCTAAGAGATTTGTACTTTCATTGCTAATATAGACAAGCAGGAGGCTGGAGGAACACAGCAAGCCAGACAGCATCAGGAGTTGGAGAAGTCAAAATTTCGGGTGTAATCCTTCTTCAGGATTGGGGGTGAGTGTAAGTGGAGCCACGTCTGAGGGAGGCAGAGAACTTCTTCAAAGGGGGCATCCTTTATTGTTGCACATGACAGAGAGCAGTCATTTGACTATTTTAATTTTCTACATTGACTTGTAATCCTTTAGCATAACAGATTAACATTTTTTTTAGTGCTTTGATGGCCATATCTCCTCTCATTTCAGTAACTGCTTCTCGCCCTCCAACCCAGAACTCTGTTCCTTCACTTCTGGTCTCTTGTGCACCTTGATTTTAATTGTTTTGCTATAGGCAATGCACCTTTAGCTGTTTGGGCAGTAAGCCCTGGAATACGCTGTCTAAATCTCTTGACCTCATTACCTTCATCTCTTCATTTAAGAAAATGGTTAAGATCTAGCTCTTTGACCAGGATTTTAATCACGCATCTTAATTTCTCCTTTTTTGACTTATTGTCAATTTTTTTTATTTGATTACGTTCGTGTGCAGAGTCTCAGAATCATTTGACACTGTAAAAGCTCTATATAAATTCACTTTCTTGTTAAACAATAACAAAAGATAAAGTTAAAACTACAAATTGAAAACAAGCAAGTGAAAAGGTAATCTGCAGTCTCTTCCGATTGAGATACCCCTGGTCAGAAGGCACCACATTATTGGTCTCAAAGGTCACTTGGGAATAAACTGAGCCTAAAGCCAAGGCAAGCAGTAAATCTACCTTGGTGATCCTTTCAAATTTTGTTCCATAAGTACTGGAACCCAGAAATTTGATGATGCTTGCCTGTTTTACAGATGAAAAATGTTCTCCCAGCTGTCCATTATGATAAGTAATGTGTACATGCCTATTATGCACCAGGGGTGCACTGTCCAGACTTTTGGTAAAGGCAAAATAAAATGCTAATCAGGGCTCCTGACTCAGACATTGTTCAACCCTTAAGGGGCCTTATGTTTATTTGAGACCTTCTTTATATGTTACAGCCGCAGCATTCAGTAAAATATGGTGTTCATGTGATCTAACTAGAGATGTTTAAAGGGACCTCTGGAGGGAATAAGCAAAACAATATGTTTTTGAAAAAATTGTTTACCTGAAAGTAGGACCAGGTGGTGTAGTAGCAAAGACCATTACTGATTCATGTATAGCCCTCTCCTAGTTTTCCCACTCCCTGCCAATGGGCCTGGTTGAGAGAAAACTCACTGGGGGGAATGGCTACTTCTGCAAGGTATAGATCTCTGAAACAACAACTTCAATCCCTCATTTACTTCAATCACTTCCATCCTTCTTCAGATTGCCCTAGCTCCTCTCATCCACACCATTCCAGATGTACCCTCTGCCAATATATGATATTGAGTAAGGGTTGTTTCAAGTAGTTTACAACCACCAATCCTCTTTTGTCTTTACTTTATCTTGAGTCTGTTTAGCGATTAGTGGTAGAGGATGCACCATGCTAACATCATGCTGTTCTAAGATAGCAATTGTGTTTTTGCAATAATAGCAATTAGTACAATGAGCTTTGGTTGGTAATAAATACCAGAGCCTTAGTGCACTGGTACAGATACATCTTTCCCCTTCACCAACTGGAGTGGAACTCTTCAGCCTCACCCATTAACCACATGTAACATCATCATCATTATACAACACCTGGGAAAGGGTTTCTTTGCTGACAGCAACAGAACGTTCTCGCCTGTCCCACACTAGAATTCTAAGCCTGCAACTGAAAACATTGGATGGAATTGTATAAGGGTCGGAATGATGTGTGCTACAGTAAGAAAAGTGGCAGAATCATGTGAGCTTTCTAGTGAGGCCTATCACGATATCAGGAGCAGCTCACAGCATCTCTTATGCATTTCCTGGGCATCAAAATAGGTTTCTCCCTAGGCAGCAATGAGTTGCTAATTAAGGGGATTTATAGCTTGTTAAACATCTTGTTGAAGGCACAACTCACCTCCTTAAATATTCAGCTTCCTATTTTCCCAAACACACTGGAAAAGCCCAATGTTCAGAATTCCCGAGCGGGTACCGGATGACTTTAGCTCACTGTTAGCCATGAGGAACCTCCATGCTGCTCAGGGCATGATGTATGGGCTCAGCCGCATGCATTCCTTGACATTCACATCTGGCACTTGCCAACTTCTCATGATCCTTATGGCACCTCTTCACCCAACTTGCAATTCATTAGGAAGCACGCACTCACATTGCAAGACACACCAACCATTAGCATTGAAAGGCTGCTGCAAGTATAGGCACCCAGCCCACAGTTTAGACTTGGCTGTTTCTCAGGCCTTCTCAGTCACATGGTACTTACCTGCATGAATCACAGCATCTCTGTCTTGTCTTGCCTTGCCTTGCTTATTAACACATCAGTCCTTAAGCCAGAGTCAAAAATAATCAGTACTGCCATACTGACCATGCTTCTTTGTGCAGATGCACAGACAAACTCTTTGTCATGATTGCCATCAGAGATCTGTTGGGGAAGAAGGAGGGCATCTTGCTGTATGGCATACTGAGATGTCAATCTTAATATCTACAGGCAGTGGGCCAGCTACCAATGTGGCAAACACTGCACATTTATTTAACCAAATGGACAGTATTGGAAAGTGGGTGAGTATGGGTCCTCAGTCCAGTAAAGGCAGCGAGAGAGTGTCCTGTTAGTCAGGGGTCCCAGTACCAGCACAGTCCACATAAAGTGTCAGGGCTTTGCTACAGTCAGCTGTCTTCTTGGCCAGTCAAGGTCAGTGGACATGTTCCATTATACTCCCAGGATTGGACAATGGTCACTCTGTAGGACCACCACAAGCAATCATGGGAATCACATGTTGTCAGTCAGGGAGCTGCAAACACAGTGGTCAGGGTCTGGCCAGACACGTCTAGAGACTACTTGCTGAAGTCTTATGGAGGTCTGAGGCAAATACAATGTTTGAGGTGCAAGGGGTGATTGTTGAGGAAGTGCAAGAGCAGCCTGTAGGGGCAGTGGGGATCAATGTTATACAGAATGTGGTGTTAAGGCTGAGGCAGAAAGGAGAGGCATTTGTTGAGATGGGGACAATGACGGTGATGACAGGATAGTCAAAGTGTATGGAGAATAAGTGGAACAGCATCACAGGGCATGGTAGGCTCTGAGAGAGGGCTATTGGCAGTGACTATCATTGTGGCCTCTACATGATTAGATTAGATTCTCTACAGTGTGGAAACAGGCCCTTTGGCCCAACAAGTCCACACCAACCCTCTGAAGAGTAATTCACCCAGAGCCATTTCCCTACATTTACCCCTGACTAATGCACCTAACACTAAGGGGCAATTTGGGATGGCCAATTCACCTGACTTGCACATCTATTTTTTGGAATGTGGGAAGAACCCGGAGGAAACCCACGCAGACATGGGGAGAATGTGCAAACTCCACACAGACAGTTACCTGAGGTAGGAATTGAATCCAGTGCTGTGAGGCAGCAGTGCTAGCCACTTGCCCCCCACTATGCCGCCCCTATGGCGCACGGTGGCTCAGTGGTTAGCACTGCTGCCTCACAGCCCCAGGGACCCGGGTTCACTTCCTACCTCAGGCGACTGTGTGTGTGGAGTTTGCACATTCTCCCTGTGTCTGCGTGGGTTTCTTCCGGTGTCCTCCCACAGTCCAAAGATGTGCAGGTCAGGTGAATTGGCCATGCTAGATTGTCCCTTAGTGTTAGGTGCATTAGTCAGGGGTGAGTTTAGGGTAGGGTAATGGGTCTGGGTGAGTTACTCTTTGGAGGGTCGGTGTTGGGCCGAAGGGCCTGTTTCCACCCTGTAGGGAATCTGATTTACATGGGGAGTGTAGAGAAGCAGGCTGAACATCTTTAAAGGTGTGATGTTGGGGTAGGGAGGACAGTTAGAGATGAAGTTCAATATGATGGGTCTCCACAAACACAGGGATAGGTAGCATCGGAGTATTGGGGTAGTGAAAAACAAAGGGGACATGGAGGCTATCTGGAGGGAGGGAAACCTTTAAGGGGGTCTGGGGGTATTTAGCAACCAGCGGGACCCTGCCATCATTTTCTGTTGTCGAGATGCAAAATGCAACTGAATATTAATTGGGACAATGCCCAGGGTGACCACTGCAGAGGCTGAAGATCACTCAGCTCAGGCAGAGCTCGCTGCTACAGGATCCCTCAGGAAGCATGATGTCTCATTGGAGGACTGGAGTTTTTCACCCCTGTAATAACTCAGGAATCCTGACTGGAAATCAACATTATTTATTATTGAACACTAAAATACAGCCACAATTCAGGTGTACTTAGACTAATCTCAGTCCAGAACAGACAGTTCTGCAGACCCATCCCGGGATCTATGAGGATATTAATTAGTGATTCCCCCGTGGGCCTTGTAGGAGTTATCACAATCCTAAACTCTATTTCCTGGGGATAGTTCAGACTTCCAATGTTCTAGAAAACTGTGAAAGAACTATGCGGTATGCTGGAGAGGTGTAGGAGTGGGAGGCTATCCTCTCCCTGTGCTTATAAAGGTGATAGCTACTTTAATTAGATTACCTACAGTGTGGAAACAGGCCCTTCGGCCCAACAAGTCCACACCGACCTGCCGAAGCGTAACCCACCCAGACCCATTCTCCTACATTTACCCCTTACCTAACACTACGGGCAATTTAGCATGGCCAATTCACCTAACCTACACATTTTTGGATTGTGGGAGGAAACCGGAGCACCCGGAGGAAACCCACGCAGTCACGGGGAGAATGTGCAAACTCCACACAGTCAGTCACCTGAAGCGGGAATTGAACCCGGGTCTCTGGCGCTGTGAGGCTGCAGTGCTAACCACTGTGCCACCGTGCCGCCCACTAATCTTCTATGTGACTAGCTCCTTCCAGGAAACAACAGGTGACCTATGTGAGATCACTCAGTTGTGCATTCAGTCATGTGGGTCTATCCACAGCAAGTGGAATACAGCAGTTCAAGAAGACAGCTCATTACCACCTTAACAGATGCTTCTCCTTTCTGACCTGTAACAATCCTTTTTCATTCATTCATGGGATGTGGACGTCACTGGCTGAGCTGCCGATCCCTAGATGTCCTTGAGAAGGTGATGGTGTGCTGCCTTCTTGAAGTGCTGCAGTCCATTTCCTGTGGTAGACCCACCATACTATTAGAAAGGGAGTTCCAGGATTTTGATCTGGTGATAATGAGGGAATACCAATCTGTTTCTAAATCAGAATGGTGTCTGGATTGGATGGGTCTTGCAAGTGGTATGTTCAACTATATTTGCAACCCTTGTGTTTCTAGATGGTAGATATCATGCGATTGGTAGGAAATGCATAAGGAGCTTGGTGAATTTCTGCAGTGGTATCTTGTAGAAAGATACTGAACATCAAGGGCAGAGGGAGTGAATGCTTGTAGATTTGGTGTCAATCAAGTGGGTTACTTTGTCCTGCATAGCGTCAAGCTCCTTGAGTGATGTTGGAACTGCACTCATCCAGGCAAGTGGAGAGGATTCCATCACACTCTTGACTTGTGTATTGTAGATAGTAGATAGACTTAGGAAATCAGTAGGTGAGTTATTTGCTGCAATATTCCTGGCCTCTGACCTGCTCTTGTAACCACTATATTTATATGACTAGTCCAGTTCAGTTTCTGGTCAGTGGCAATCCCAGATGTTGATAGTGGGGGGATTTCAGAGATGGTAAAGCCATTGAATGTCAAGGGTTGATGGTTAGATTCTCTCTTGTCAGAAATGATATGGTCAAGCATTTATGTGACGTGAATGTTACTTGCCACTTGTCAGCCCTAGCCTGGATATTGTCCAGTTCTTGATGCATTTGAACATAGACTGCTTCAATATCTGAATATCAGCGAACATTCCTACTTCTGACCTGATGATGTGGAGAAGATCATTGATGAAGCAGCTGAAGATTGTTGGCCCTGCGACAGTACCCTGAGGAACTCCTGTAGGGATGTCTTAGAACTGGAATGACTGACTCCGATAATCACAACCATCTTCTTCTTCTGCTAGGTTCAACTCAAACCTAGCACAGAAGAAGGGTTCAGAAAAGATTTACAAGGATGTTGCCAGGGTTGGAGGATCTGAGCTACAGGGAGAGGCTGAACAGGCTGGGGCTGGTTTCCCTGGAGGGTCGGAGGCTGAGGGGTGACCTTATAGACATTTACAAAATTATGAGGGGCATGGGTTTGGAGGGATATGGGCCAGGTGCTGGCAGGTGGGACTAGATTGGGTTGGGATATCTGGTCGGCATGGATGGGTTGGACTGAAGGGTCTGTTTCCATGCTGTACATCTCTATGACTCTATGACTCTATGATGGTTGTGCTTGTGATTAAACTTCAGAGTGCAAACCACTTCAGTGTCTGATGAAACATTTCATATATTTTGCAGGTTAGAAGTTAAATCTGCATCCCTTTAGTTTACCACTGCAGGTTAACTTAAACCATGTTCTAGATTTGCTGCATTATATCTTCAAAACTCATTTAGTTCAACAGTCAGCCTGATTTGTTTGATTTCTTAGTTTTCATCTTTAATTCTCCACTCACCAGCCAAATGTAATTTTCCATACTAGTTGAGAAGTAAAGATTCTGGGCAGCTTTCCTGAAATGCCAATAGGTCTATTCTGTTTTTTTCTTGGTGCTTCCTGTCTTCTGCATTGTCCTGTTGTTATTCTTCCCAAACATAGTCTATTTCTAAACAAACAATATTTGTTTTCATATCACCACCCTTTGATTAAAGTGAACTGACAGTCTTTCCATGAGCAAATTAACTGTAATTTTGTTCAAAAACCACTTATCTCCAAAACTTTCAACTTGCTTCCAGTATTGGCCCTGGGTAAGGAAAAGTCAGCTCAGCAAAAGAGAAGGAAAACAAAATATATCCTCTCCATTTCTCATTCCAAAGCAGCCCTTTGTACACCATGCCTATTTGCTGCAGTCTTTCTGGTAAAAATAATTCTTGGATTCAAGTCCCAGAAATGGACTTGTAAAGGCAGCTGGCATAAACAGGGCATAGAGAATGATCTCTGCCTGAAATGGTTAGGTCTAAAATCAACAAGCCTTGGGCAATGACCCAGAAACATGAATCTCCATTTTCTATTCATATGGAGGGATAACCCTGGGAGAAGCGGGTAGCCATCATTTTGATTGTTAAAAATGGCAGGAAAAACCTTGGAAATAATAATTAAGTTACATACATGATCGGAGAATAGGTTAACTATGACAAAAAATAAGATATTTGTGCTGAACTCAAAGTTGTGGCTTATTGCAACTGACAATTGCAACATTAAGTGAAATGACCTTAAGTCATTCACAGGTTTCTGTAGAAATCAAAACTGGAATAGGTACCTTCAGACATGTCTTACTTTGAAAAAGAAATGTGCTGGTTGAAATACAGTACTCTATGTGTACTCTAATATTCATTCTTTGCTGAAATAAAATAAATCGCTAAAAATGAAAGAAACAATGTACAGTTAGGTAAATCAGGACGTTTCTCAGCAGAAAAGACTTCTAAATCACTAAGTCAAAATGATATCTGTTCGAAAATGCCTACGTTCATAAAATAATCTTTGAAATAAAATAAGTTTGAAAATACAGAAGAAATACAATATAAATGTGAATACTTAAACACATTATAATTACAATTGTTTGATGAAGTTTTAATTGATTAGATACCATCTAGTGGCAGATGTTGGTCAGTGTGTTGCAGCTAAAGCCCAGAATTTGCTGTCCTAACCAACTAACCTCTGTCATGAGATAAAGTACAGGACTTCAGTGCATTTTAAGAATAGGAGACAGGAAAGCAGCAGATGTCAATGGTCTGAGAGGTAAGAACAGGGTGGGAATGGGAGGTTGGTACCAGGGTCAGGAACTGGCGGAAGGTCAGAAGGATCTCAGGACTGAGTGCAGGCATGAAGCATGAGGAAAAAGTCTTGAGAGCAGGCAGGCCATGGAACAGGAAGTATGGGACAAACAATCTAAACTTTAAACTCACAACATCAAACAACTACATTATCACTACTTTGTTTTGATTTAACATTGTTATTTTAATAATGTTAACAAAGGCAGCTTTAAATGGGAACACACAACAATGAGAAATTTGAGCAGAGTTTGTCCCATATCCCCAGGGCACCATCCAACTACCTGCTGGAAGAGTGCTGGTTCTATGGACTATCACAGCTATACTGCATCATGTGACACTAGTCATAGCTGCATAACAATATCCCTTTAAATCTCGCAGTTTATATTCCTGAGCAGGTCTTTGATGAACAGAACAGAAGAGTGATTCCACAGACTGGAAACCTCTCTGGAAATATTATTGATGTGCATTATTTGAATTCTATATTAGCTTTTCTGTTTCAAAACTGTGGCACCTAGGAGAGAGCGTACAATAAATTAATATTTCCGTTCTGCAGAGGCCCACATGTTTTGATTGCTCAAGTCCTTACATTCTAAGTCATTCCAAGATCTATTTTAGTGATGTAACTCTCTCTGCAGTGTTTATAAAGTTGGAATGTTGCATAACTTTTCATCAGGAATAAAGGCAGTGAACCTGGAGCGTGGAGGGATAAGCTAGAGGAGGGTGGGGGTGGGGAGAAAGTAGCATAGAGTACAATGGGTGAGTGGGGGAGGGGATGAAGGTGATAGGTCAGGGAGGAGAGGGTGGAGTGGATAGGTGGAAAAGGAGATAGGCAGGTAGGACAGGTCCGGACAAGTCATGGGGACAGTGCTGAGCTGGAAGTTTAGAACTAGGGTGAGGTGGGGGAAGGGGAAATGAGGAAACTGTTGAAGTCCACATTGATGCACTGGGGTTGAAGTGTTCCGAGGCGGAAGAGGAGGCGTTCTTCCTCCAGGCGTCTGGTGGTGAGGGAGCAGCGGAGAAGGAGGCCCAGGACCTCCATGTCCTCGGCAGAGCGGGAGGGGGAGTTGAAATGTTAGGCCACAGGGCGGTGTGGTTGATTGGTGCAGGTGTCCCGGAGATGTTCCCTAAAGCACTCTGCTAGGAGGCGCCCAGTCTC